>NC_134353.1:868148365-868213365 GCF_048569485.1 Anomaloglossus baeobatrachus | reverse complement strand
AGGTCATCTGGCAAAGCACCCCATCACTCTCCTTCTTAGTCAAATAGCCCTTACACAGTCTGGAGGTGTGTTTGGGGTCATTGTCCTGTTGAAAAATAAATGATGGTCCAACTAAAATGCAAACCGGATGGAACAGCACGCGGCTGCAAGATGCTGTGGTAGGCATGCTAGTTTAGTATGCTTTCAATTTTGAATAAATCCCCAACAGTGTCACCAGTAAAGCACCCCCACACCATCACACCTCCTCCTCCATGCTTCACGGTGGGAACCAGCCATGTAGAGTCCATCCGTTCACCTTTTCTACAAAGACATGGTGGTTGGATCCAAAGATCTCAAATTTGGACTCCTCAGACCAAAGCACAGATTTCCACTGGTCTAATGTCCATTCCTTGTTCTTTAGCCCAAACAAGTCTCTTCTGTTTGTTGCCTGTCCTTAGCAGTGGTTTCCTAGCAGCTATTTTACCATGAAGGGCTGTGCACAAAGTGTCCTCTTAATAGTTGTTCTAGAGATGAGAAGGTGTGTCTAAACTTTTGGTCTGTACTGTATGTACATATATACACACAAACATACATATACACACACACATATATTATATATACACGTACATACAGTAACACATATCTAATATATAAAGCTCAGTGTGTGTGTGTGTGTGTGTGTGTCCGGGATTGGCATCTGCACCGTCGCAGCTACAGCCACAAAATTTTGCAAACTCACACGTCTGGACCCTGAGAGCATCATAGGCTATGTTGTGAGGCAAAATTTTAACCCCACGCGTTCCAATTTACCAATCAATTTTGCCCATATCTACATGATGGGGAAAAAGTGAAACGAAAAGTGTATCCGCAACGTCGCATTTACAATCACGCTATTTTGCACAGACACCTCATGTGACCCAGGGAACGTCGTAGACTATGTTTTGACAGGAAAATGTAACCCCGCGCTTTACAGTACCTCACCAAAAAAAACATGCCTCCATTAAAGTAAATGGAGCCTGGAACTACAGGTTATTAGTAGGAGCTGTGATTGGTTGCTATAGGAACAAAAGACATTCATAGTATAAGAAGCTTAAAGGTGAGGTAATAAGATGTCGGTGGGGAGACAGATAGAGAGAGACAGAGAGAGACAGACAGAGACAAACGGTGAAAAAGACAGACAGAGACAGACGGGGAAAGAGACAGGGAAGGAAGAGACAGCCAGAGAGACAGACAAAGATAGATGGGGAAAGGCACAGACCTTGATAGAGACAGACGGGGAAAGAGACAGAGAAATAGAGACAAAGACAGGCAGACAGGAAAAGAGACAGATGGGGAAAAAAAGAGAGATAGAGACAGACGGGGAAAGAGACAGACGGGGAAAGAGACAGACGGGGAAAGAGACAGACGGGGAAAGAGACAGACGGGGAAAGAGACAGACGGGGAAAGAGACAGACGGGGAAAGAGACAGACGGGGAAAGAGACAGACGGGGAAAGAGGCTTCTATTAGCTTAGTTTTTACCTTTTAATAATTACATTTCCATCTATTTGTTTTGTGTTTTTTGTGTGCAGAATAAATTTTTGTTAATACATTCTATATCAACAGCAGCTATTAACCCGGGCGAAGCCGGATAGTACGGCTAGTATAATTATATATATATATATCCACACACACACACACACACACATACAGTATGTACATATAATATATACACACACACATATATATACACAATATATATATATATATATATATATATATATATATATATATATATATATATATATATATATATATATATATATATATATATATAATTTGTAAATATACACACAATTATATATATACACACACATATACATATATATATATATATATAAAATATATATTATATATATATATATATATATATATATTTATTTGTAAATATACACACAATTATATATATACACACATATATATGTATATATATATATATATATATATATAAAATATATATATACACACACATATACATATATATATACATATATATATATATATATAAGTTATTATAAAAAAATAAAAATTAACGGAGGATGGACTGAGAGGAGAAAAGAGGAAACAAAAAACCTTACCAAGATTCCTCAAGTTCCATCTTATATTGTCACCCAAGATGGATGAGAGCTTGAAAAGGAGCCTCAGACTCGCACTCCATGTGAGAACGGGTTAATGAGCGCCAATGATTTACTGCCAAGACGTTTCTAGCCAGGTATTTATCTCTGTTGACAACCAAGTGGAATACACCAAGGGTGAACAAGGGTCATGTTTGAGTCTCCCAAAAAAAAGGATTACCTTTGAAAAAGAATGCAAGAAAGACACCACCTGTTCTCATAAAGGTTGTGTCCACATCTGTATGCGTTTAGCATTCTGCCTCCAAGGTAAATATGGCTTAATATGCCCCAGTCTAGATACTGGAAACCATTGAAAACTTTTTTTTTTTTGTCAATTTGCATATTCATCCATTGCTGTCCTCATTCTCTAGACAAACGTCTGCTGCAAAGGCTTCGGTTTTCATAAAAAAAGAAAAAAACCTGAACTGAACACACATTTTTTCTCTTCTCTCTTGCATAGTAAATATTGGAAACAGATTCTTGACCAAAGCTCCCCCCTTCTTAAACTACTGCCAAAAGGAAGTCTGGGGAAGCACTCAACTAGAATGGATATTTAGGAGAGGAACACTGTTCTGGAAAAGAACAGGAGCAAACGAGATGAAGCAGAAATGCATATTTTAAAAGGCAAATCTAATATTAAAGGCTGCTCCTCTGCTAATGTACAGCATTATTATAGATATACATACAAGTACTGTAATCACTTTCATATAGTATAAGCATTTTAGAAGCATAATTAAGTTATGGCTCATGGTAGCCGAGAGTATTGAACGCATCAGGAGAGTGCCAACTAGTGGTCAGGTTATGAATAAACCACAATATTGTTTAGGATACTACCGCTACGTTCTTAAAGGGGTTGTCCGGCACCTAAAATGTCCTTTCTAAATATCTGTTCCAGGAGGGTTAATAGATGCTGCAGGGAGTGAGTGCAGCCAAAGCCTCCTGTCACTGTCACCATAACTATGGGATAGCAGGGAAACATGGCTTCTAGGCGGTCCCTCAAGCTAGTGGGCCCTATGTTGTCCCTAACCTCAGGGATACTTTGGATGGTGGAAAGCCCAGAGTCTCCTTCCTGGCCCTGCTCCTGACCAGTCTTGATCTGATTTTCCCTCCCCCAGAGAGGGATGGGACAGGAGTGTGATGAAACCCACAGATAAAGATGAGGGAAAACCAAAACTGCCACACAGCGTGCACCCAAAAAGTTAAAAGACAATAAGAGATTCAGGAGGAAAAACAAGAGCAGGAAGGAAGCTACAAAACAACAGGGGTAAACTCCCTCCACAACTGCACCAAGCATTGAGTGGTAAGTCTGAGACACTACACCTCATAGACCAACATAGAATAAACTATAGCTAGCATGGGTGGAAGGTATCAACCAGCATAAATAGAAGAGGAGCAGATGTGATAGGTCTCCCCACAATATGTAACCAAAGGAGCAAGCAGACCAGCAGAGATTAACTTTTGATAGTCTGATTATAAATCAGCACACAGCAGGCCAACGCCTGAGTCCAGTTGCGTTGATCCCAGACACCAGAGAAACCATCGGAAGGAGTGTCAGAATCTGCAATCTGAACAGAGCCCATTTTTAAGTGGAGACAAGGGCCTTTGCAGCCACACCTCAACTTCTACATGCAAAAAAAAGCCCCAAAAAAACCTTGCTGACAGTTACAAACCAAAGATTAAAAAACAAAACTATCACCTGACCAGAAATATGGCCAGTCGTGCCACACTAGATCCATGTGTATGAAGTTCATGTACCTAGGCTCTGCAGCTACAAAGTATTGTGCTGCCATATGGTGCCTCCACATAGTGTCTTCGCACATCTCTGTAATATCTGTTACCAGATGACATACAGTCATGGCCAAAAGTGTTGACACCCTTGAAATTGTTACAGAAAATTAAGTATTTCTTCCAGATAATTCTTGCAATTACACTTTTTGATGGGCAGGATAAAATTACTAGCATCTTTACAAATTTGTGGGTAAACAACTTTGTTTCCAGCATGTGATGCTCGTTCAAACCTACCTGTGGCAAGTAACAGGTATGGGCAAAATGAAAATCACACCTGAAACTAGGTGAAAAGGGGAGAAGTTGACTCAATCTTTGCATTGTGTGTCTGTGTGCCACACTAAGCATGGAGAACAGAAAGAGAAGAAGAAAACTGAGCACCTGAGAATGAAAATTATTGAAAAATATCGACAATCTCAAGGTTACAAGTGCATCTCTAGATAGCTTAATGTTCCTTTGTCCATGGTGCGCAAGTTAATCAAGAAGTTTCCAACTCCTGGCACTGTAGCTAATTTCACTGGATGTGGACGGCGGAGAAAAATTGATAAAAGATTGCAACGCAAGATGGTGGATAAGCAGCCCCAATCAAGTTTCAAAGAAATTCAAGCTGTCTTGTAGACTCAGGATGCATCAGCGCAAACTATCTAATGGCATATGAATGAAATTAAAACACTATGGCAGGAGACCCAGGAGGACCCCACTGCTGACAGACATAAAATAGCTAGACTGCAGTTTGCCAAAATATACATGGTAAGCCAAAATCCTTCTGGGAAAGCGTCTTATATAGACAGATGAGACAAAGATAGCGCTTTTTGGTGAAGCACATCATTCTGCTGTTTACTGAAAATGGAATGAGGCCTACAAAGAAAATAACAGAGTACCTACAGTAAGATATGGTCGCGATTCAAAGATATGTTGGGGTTACTTTGTAGCTTCTGGCACTGGGAGCCTTGACTGTGTGCAAGGCATCATGAAATCTGAAGATTACCAAAGGAATTTGGTTTGCAATGTAGTGACCAGTGTCAGAAAGCTGGGTTTTCCGTTCTAGGTCATGGGTCTTCCAGCCGGACAATGACCCAAACATACTTGAAGAAGTCCCCAGAAATGGAGGAAACAAAACGCTGGAGAGTTCTGAAGTGGCAGCACTGAGTCCGAATCTAAATCCCATTGAACATTTTAATCCCATTGAAGAAATCTTAAAATTCCTGTTGGGAGAAGACGCTTTAAATAGGAGAGACCTGGAGCAGTTTGCAAAAGAAGAGTCCAAAATGCCACGTCAGAGGCGCAAGAAGCTGGTGGTTATAGGAAGCGATTCATTGCAGTTATTTATTCCAAATGGGTGTGCAATCAAATATTAAGTTCAGGGTGCCAACAAGTTTGTCCGGCCCACTTTTGGGATTTTGTGTAAAATTATGTCTAATTTGCCTTTTTTCTGTTTTTGTTTTTTTTTTTTTAATTCACAAAAAAAGTATTGCTCCAATACACACAAAGGAAATAAAAATGTGTATGACAAAATGTGTAATGGCAATAATTTTCTGGGAGAAATGCTTCATTTTCTTTAACAACTTAAAGGGGGGCTAATACTTTCGACTATGACTGTATAATGGAGATATTTTCCTATAGAATCAGTACTTTTAGGGATAAAAATGTAAAGCGCCATGGCATTAATGGCGCTATAATAATAAATAATATTGGATTTTGTATGAATCAAACAGAAATTGGAGGCAAAATTAGGTACAGTTATGACTGCCTGCATACACTGGTGCTGTATTAGTGTTATTATAATCAGCTGTAAAGCTCTGTGTGCACACTGCGTGTTTTGCCAAGGATTTGCTGCAGTTTTTCATGCAGAAAAGGTGCGCTTTTTGTTCATAACCTTTCTGCAGTCCTTCCCCAGCAAAATCTATGGGAAATCCAAAATGCTGTGCGCACACTGCGTTTTTTTTCCTTATAGGGCTTGCTGCAGCTTTTCTGCAGCAAAAAGAAGTAGCATGTCACTTCTTTTCCGCAGGTAGCTGCGTTTTTGCCATAGATAATGGTTAAAAACAGCAGGCACCAACCCATGGCAAAACCGCAACAAACCGCGGTAAAACCGCATGCGGATTTCGAGCGCCTTTTTTTGCCGCGGGTGTGTAATTCTGTCAGAGGGTGCAAATTTTTCTTGGGCCTGCAACACACATTCGTGCCTCCGGTACGTGTTTGGTACGTTTTTGCACGTACCGAAGACACGGAGACACGTTGACCAATGTTGCCCTATGGTAGATGGCACACACACGTAAAATCACACGGAACGTGTGTCCGTGTGGTTAGTACGTGTGTGCGTTTTCCCACAAGGCCGACATGTCCGTTTTTGGCGGTCAGCACCCAGGCACGGACCCGCTAAAGCCAATGGGTCCGTGCCTGCACGGACGGCACACGTAGCATGTCCGTGTTCAACACGTACCGTCCGTGTGCGTTTTTAAACGAACGATGTCGGGTTGTTTTTTTTTTGTTAAATGTCAGTCTACTTACCTTTTTTTCTGCTGTTCTCAGTCATTATCCCTTTGGCGCTCAGTCTGTATCTTTCCCTGTCGCATACTCACCGATCCCCGATCATCAGCGCGGCGAAGAACAGCTGTTCCAGAGATACACGGCTTCAATTAATTTGAAAATGCCGGCCGCTCATTAATCAATCTCGTATTCCCTGCTTCCCCCGCCCACAGGCGCCTATGATTGGTAGCAGTTAGACACGCCCACACGTTGAGTGATAGCTCAGCTGTCTCACTGCAACCAATCACAGCCGCCGGTGGGCGGGTATATACTGTGCAGTAAAATAAATAATTAATTCATTAAAAAAAATAAAAAACGACGTGCTTTCCCCCCCAATTTTGATACCAGCCAGGGTAAAGCCATACGGCTGAAAGCTGGTATTCTCAGGATGGGGAGCTCCACGTTATGGGGAGCCCCGCAGCCTAAAAATATCAGCCAACAGCCGCCCAGAATTGCCGCATCCATTAGATGCAATAGTTCTGGAACTCTACCCGGCTCTTCCTGATTTGCCCTGGTGCGTTCACATGGACATTACACGTACGCATACACAGCCATTCCACACACACACACACACACGCCTAGCATATGCCAGCACACGGATGTCATACGTACCGGAAAAACGCCCATAAAAAACGGAACACGGACCTGAAAAACGGAACGTGAGACACGTACGTTTTTTATGCGGAAGTGTGTTTTAGGCCTTAAGAAACATATTTCCCAGTGCGCACAGACCCTTAAATAGTCTTTCGCATGAGCCCTGACTAAATCAGTAACTTATATAGTAAGTTATAAAGAAAAGGGTTGAAATGTGAAATTATGCTGTAAAAAGCTTAGTCAGGAGCTCGCACATCAGAATAGACCTGCGCTATAGAGATTCTTACGGCTACGATCAAATGAACTGGATTTAGTGTAAGGCTACTTTCACACATCAGTTTTCTGTATTCAGGCACAGTCCTTTTTTTTCCTGATCCAACGGATCCTGAAAAAAAAGTGAAAACCGTATCCACCGGATCCGTTTTTTAACGGATCCGTTATGCCGGATCCGTTAAAAAAACGGATCCGGTGGATACGGTTTGCATCCGTTTTTGCATCCTTTTCGTCCGTTTTTTGGCTGGATCCGTTTTGTTAATTACATTGGAGCATGCTCAGTTTAGAAAAACGGATCCGGCGGCCGCATCCGTTTTTTACCGCATTACGCCGGATCCGGCGTCCATAGGCTTCTATTGTAAAACACGCCGTATCGCGCCGGATCCGGCGCGATGCGGTTTTTTTGCCGGACAAAAAAACGTTGCAAGCTACGTTGTCTCCGGCCGCCGCTTTAACTAATTTTGCCGCATCCGGAAAAAAACGGATGCAACGCAAAGCCATCCGGTACAATCCGGTAACAATGCAAGTCTATGGGGAAAAAACGGATGCGGTACCGGATCCGTTTTACCCGTTTTTTTCCGGATTGAACCTGATGGCAAAAAACTGATGTGTGAAAGTAGCCTAAGGCTAGTTTCACACTTGCGTTGTGTCTCATCCGCCAGGTCCGTTGCTGCGTCGAAACGACTCATCCGTCAATTTTTTGTGTTGCTAACAGACCCAAAAGATGCGTTATTTCGCAGGAATCCGTCAGCGGCACTACTGCCCCTATCATCACCGCACACACCAGCACTACCGCCCCCATCATCACAGCACACACACATCGGCACTACCTCAGTGAAGTCTCCGCTGACAGCGCAATTCATTTCAGTTGCTTCGTGGAGCTCACAGGAGCGGCAGTGTTCTACGGCCGCTCCTGTCAGCTTCCGATGTAGCAGAGCTGAAAGCGTCGGGGGACCTCGTGTGGATTACGTCGGACCTGAAGGGGTATTTGGGCATTAATAAAGTCGTGAAAGAGAGGGTGTTTTTTTTGTCTTTTATTCCAAACAAAGGATTTTTTTCGGGTGTATGTTTTTATTTACTTTTACTTACAGGTTAATCATTGGGGGTGTTTCATAGACGCCTGCCATGATTAACTAACCTAGGACTGCCATTAACTCCTTATTATCCCAATTGCCACTGCACCAGGGCTATTCGGGATGAGCCGGGTAGAGTCCCGGGACTGTCACATCTATTGGATGCGTCAATTCCGGGCGGCTGCTGGCTGATATTTTTAGGTTGGGGGGGCTCCCCATAACGTGGGGCTCCCCATCCTGAGAATACCAACCTTCAGCCGTGTGGCTTTATCTTGGCTGGTATCAAAATTGGGGGTGAAATCGCACGTCTTTTTTTTTTAATTATTTATTTATTGTACTACACAATATAGACCCGCCCACCAGCGGCTGTGATTGGTTGCAGTGAGACAGCTGTCACTCAGCATGGGGGCGTGTCTGACTGCAACCAATCATAGGCGCAAGTGGGCGGGGGAAACAGTGAATACAAGATGGAATAATGAGCGGCCGGCATTTTCAAAAAGCAGGAGAAGCCGCCAGAACAGTGTGACAGCTATGCAACGCCGCTCCGGTGATCGGTGAGTATGAAAGAGGGGGTGAGAGGGAGAGACCAAGAGTGATTTAAAACGATTTGGATTGTTCTGCTGAACATGCTGAGCATGCTCAGTAGAACGTGACGGAATCAGTCAGCGGATTCCCCCGCATAGCGCATTGCGGTGGAATCCGCCACCATAGACAATCATTAGACACCTTTTCAACGGAATCCGCCAAGGTGCGTTCTTTTAATGACACCAAAAACGCTACTCGTTGCTTTCCCTCCACCCGGCGATGCATCAAAATAACGACTCTATGCCGGCCAGCGGGAGCAGCGCAGACACTTGCGTCACAGTGCGTCATCAATACAAGTCTATGGAGAATAGCGCAAGTCGTTAACGGACTGCGCTATTTTCCATAGCAGCGGATTGCGATGAACGCAAGAGTGAAACTAGCCTTATATAGACTAGAACAAATGCAGGTTGAAGTCGAAACCTGCCTCTCATACTTCTGCTGCGGATGCACACACAAATTCATCCCACTGACATTTAGGCTGTGTGCACACATTGAGGGTTTTTGTTTTTTTTTTTTTTATAAGGTTTCAGTAAGGATTTGTCCTCAAGGGTTTCCTGATGTCAACAAAGTGAATGAGAATCTTGAAGTCTCACGATGAGTATATTCTCCTTCTGCAGCTTGTCAATTTTTGGAGCATTTTTTTTTGCTGCAGATTTCACCCATTTTTGCTGCTGCTTTTGTTCCCTGCCAAGAGATGCAGAAATGGTGCAGAAATGTCTGCACTAAATACTCAATGTGTGCACATACTCATAGGATATGAGCACACAAAGTATTTGGTGCAGAAATTTCGGCACCATTTCTACATCTCTTGGCAGGAAAAAAAAAAGCAGCAGCAAAAATGTGCGTTTTTTTATGTTTTTGCTGCACATTTTTTATGCAAATTTTTCCCATTCATTAGTTTGGGTGAAATCTACTGAAATTATTGACATGCCGCAGATTGAAATCTGCACCAAATCTGCAAGGAAAAAATATTCAAAGTGTGAACATACCCTATTGGGGCTAATCGTCATCTTTTTCCATCATGCAGAATCCCCAGAAATACAGAATGTTAATTATTTCTGTGCCATGTAGCAGAATAAATTAACCCCTTCCCAGACTAAGCCTGGGTATAGTTTGATCCAGACCAGAGTATACCCCAGGGATTAACTGTCTGAGACCAAACTATACCCCTGTGTGCAAAATAGCCTAGGCCAAACCCTCCAGGCCAGAATATACCCATCCAATGTGGAACCCGGAATTAGTCTGGCCCAAGTCACAGTATACTCCGAGGGGATAAACTCTGTACCCCTGGGTGTAAAATAGTACAGGGCTTACTCTGAACTGACAGTAGATGGCGCTGTCCGATTAGTGCATAGTTTGTGAAGTACAAAGAAAATAACTAGGATCAGTTCCTCTCTGGTGTTCTGCCTCAACCAAGTGCACGCCATTTGAGGTCATGTATGGACGAAAGGCCAAGCTTCCTATGGACCTTAATTGCTCAGAAAATGATACGGTGATCCCCAATAAAATGTTGAAAAATTAAAGAGGACCACCCACCAGGATTTTCTCATATAAACTAAACCCAGTGCTATACTGGCGCTATCATGCTGATTCTATACATACCTGTAGTTGTGAGATCGGATGTATAGTTTCTGAAATACAGGCAAGTAAAGATTGTGAAATGCACAGTTACTTGACTGATAGGTGCTGCAGAATATCTAATAGGTGGGTCGGGTTTTGCTAGTTACTCCCTCCCCTCTCTGCCTGTCTTTCCTCCCTCCTTCCTCCCCCTGTAATAACAGACATGGGGAGGAAGGACAGGCAGCCAGACAGGGGCGGGAATAACTAGCAAACCCGACGCACCCATTACAGTAGATATTCTGTTGCTATCAATCAAGTAACAGTGCATTTCACGAGCTTTACTTGTCTGTATTTCAGAAACTATACATCCGATCTCACCACTAAAGGTATGTATAGAATCAGCATCACAGCGCCAGTATAGCACAGGCTTTAGTTTATATATGAAAATCTTGGTGGTTGCTCCTCTTTAAGTAATTGTTGTGCATATCACTCAGTGCTACTGATGGAGGTATAATATCGACTGAGGGGTATATTTTGGCTTTGGCCAATTTTTTCCCCAGAGTATAATCTAGCCTAGGCCCTTTAACCCAAGATAAAGTCTGGACCAGGGGTACACATATCATTGCTGCAACCTGGGGCCCAAGAGGTAAGGGGGCCCATTTTTATCTCCAGTGCAGATGGGATTGTGCATTTTGATGAGCTTTTGGGCTGCAAAGGGCCCATATATTGTTCATACACAGGGCCCCTTTTCTGTCTGTGTCCGCCAGTGGTCTGGATAGTGGGGGACAGAAATCTTGTGCCGAAATTTTCTCCTGCACATCAATAGAAACTATGGAGGAACTCATTCACATGCATAGGGTGCAGGCTCATCAGAATTTACGGGGCTTCCGGCACAAATCTGTATCAAATCTAACAAGTGACAGCACCAAATAGTGCCCATATTGTACCTCTAATATCATACATGGCATGTTTAATTGCCTATAATATTACATAGGCAGAAACATCTTCTATGGGAGGACCATCTCATACATGCAGCGTACAAAGGGCTTCACACTCCGTAATACTGAGCCATAGGGGTTCTCGGTGTCTCTGTACTGGGATTATATTCTGAAGAGTTTTTACATGTTGTCTATATTTTTGTTTTTTTATAATGAATATTGAATCATTTAGAAGAACTATCTAGAAGTGTATATATACTAAATACATGGAAATAGATTTTATTATTAAATAGATTTTTATTTATAGATCTATTTATTTATAGATCTATAATAATTATCTAATTACTTATTATTAAATAGATCTATTTATTAAATAGATTTTATTATTATTTATTATATTAATAATAATAATAATAATAATAATAATAATAATAATAATAATTATTATTATTTTTATCCAAAAATATTTATGCAATGTAGCATTTGACTGTATAAAAATAAAGTTGTTAACAAAATATTATTTCTAAAATTATAGGTATTCACAGACAGAAAAGTCCCAGAATTTAGAACGTTCTTCCCAGGGGCCCCACTTTTTGTGATATTCAGAAGGCCCCTTTAACCCATAATGAGCAGAGACCTCTGCTGGCCAGCTGCGGTACTGCGGTGGTTAATACTCATTTTAAAAGTATCAGAGAACATCCGACGGCTTATAAATCAATCCGCTGTCACAAACTCTAATTAAAAAAAAAAAAATGAAAACGTTTTTTTTTTTCTTCTTTAGCAAGAGAAACACCTATATTCTCAAAGCCCAGATCTTGATGATGAAACCCTTGGCACCTGCTCCGAGAATGCACACGATGATTGTCTATATAAATGTATCCGGATTTGTTAACCCTTTGTTTACTGTAGACTAGTCGGTAGATCAGGCCGCCAGATTTTGATGAAATGCGCGTCTCTCTTTTAGGAATACCTTTCTTCATTTATGAAAAGAGTCTCAGGCTGAAAGAGGACAAAAGGGAGAATACAAAGCGGCCGGGCACAGCTAAACCTATGTGGTAGCGGGGATAACGTCACCCATACAAAAAGCAAGAGGATAAGAGAGTCCCGCAGTGCAACAAAAAAAAAAAAAGCCATTGGTTTCATGCCAGAGTTGGTAGACAGGATCCGCGCTGATCATATATATTATTACATTAATGACGAGAAACCCAATATGAACTTGCAGATTTCTGGCGGAAACATGAAACCCAGTTATGATTGTTTTTCATTATGCAGCCTATATAATTTATTAAAGCAGCACTCACTGTCACAAACATATGCAAGAAATTACACATAAGAAAGGCCTCGAAATTACAATGTTGAACATTTCAATAAAATGAGCCCTGACATCTTTATGAGGATATTTTATGTACCTGACCCTGATACTGTCCTTCTAAGCCCTCCGCATAAAATCACATTCAGAGATCTGGCATTAAGCATTGCTCAACTGAGATATATATATATATATATATATATATATATATATATATATATATATATATATATATATATATATACACACGCATATTGCATATTGCACATGCACCCAAAAATCAGGACGTTCTAGCAGCAGGTATTCTGTATGGAGAACTATATGGGGCCCATTATTCTGTATGGAGGACTATGTGGGGCCCATTATTCTGTATGGAGGACTATGTGGGGCCCATTATTCTGTATGGAGGACTATGTGTGGCCCATTATTCTGTAAGAAGGGCTATATGGGGCCCATTATTCTGTATGGGGGGCTATGTGGGGCCCATTATTCTGTATGGAGGACTATGTGTGGCCCATTATTCTGTATGGAGGGCTATATGGGGCCCATTATTCTGTATGGGGGGCTATGTGGGGGCCATTATTCTGTATGGGGGGCTATGTGGGGCCCATTATTCTGTAAGGAGGGCTATGTGGGGCCCATTATTCTGTATGGAGGGCTATATGGGGCCTATTATTCTGTATGGAGGGCTATGTGGGGCCCATTATTCTGTATGGAGGGCTATATGGGGCCCATTATTCTGTATGGAGGGCTATGTGGGACCCATTATTCTGTAAGGAGGGCTATGTGGGGCCCATTATTCTGTATGGAAGGCTATGTGGGGCCCATTATTCTGTACGGAGGGCTATGTGGGTCCCGTTATTCTGTACGGAGGACTATGTGGGGCCCATTATTTTGTATACAGGGCTATGTGGGGCCCATTATTCTGTATGGAGGTCTATGGGGGCCCATTGTTCTATACAGAGGGCTATGTGGGTCCCGTTATTCTGTATAGAAGGGTATGTGGGCCCATTATTCTGTACAGAGGACTATGTGGGTCCCGTTATTCTGTATCGAGGGCTATGTGGGTCCCATTATTCTGTATGGAGGACTATGTGGGGCCCATTATTCTGTATGGAGGACTATGTGGTGCCTGTGACTAGGTTGGCCCACGAATTTGTCCAAGTTTTAAACTTTGGCCCTCTGTGTAACTGAATTTGACATCCTAGAGCTAAAGGAAGGAGATACCCAACAGAAGACTATACTCAATCTTAAAAGGTTGTCTTAGGAAGATAACCCCAACCCATATTCCCAATTAGGACAGAAAGATATTATGGAGGACATCCCCTTTATGAGCAGCTTTTGTAAAGGAGGCTCCCATTTAGAGGTCTCTGTTGCTAAATTGCATGTTTTACAATTCCTGGCTGGTAATGGTTTCCTACAGCAAAATAAATTGTTTGCCAGGAAAGCCAGTGACATGATCAATTGATCACCCCAAAGCAGTTTTCTGAAACCCTTTAAAAGGAATCTGTTACTATGTTTATGCTATGTAATCGGAGAGGAGCATGGAGTAGGGGACAATTCCCTGACTCTAGAGATGTATCACTTACTGGGCTATGTGTTTCAATAAAATCTGTGTTTTATCAGGAGATAATCACTGGACGACTAGTTGTCTCATATCATACGGTCCACCTGTTCTGTGCAACCTCTCCCCTGCCACTGATTGTCAGCTTATTGTGTACACTGTGCATAGGCAAAAAGCTGCTAATCAGTGGTGTGGGTAGGGTTGCACAGAGCTGAGAATTTAGAGAACTGATAGATCTGAAGCAGAATTAAAAAAAAACAAAACGCTGGAATCAGGGTCTCTACATCATGCTGCTATCAGATTACATAGCAGAAACCTGTTGACAGATTCCTTTATCGAAGCATATGGACAGAAGAGGAGCAACTCATAAATTATATTTCCATCTATGAAAAAATTAGTAGTTAATATGAGCCTTTGATGTTGGCGTTTTTTCGATGGGATGCGAAAAATCCGCGGGTATAAATAAACGCAGTGTGCGCACAGCATTTTTTATACCCATAGGTTTTGCTGGGTAACGAATGCAGAAATGTTAGACACATTTTCTGCAGCAAATCCGTAGCAAATCCGCAGTAAATCTGCAGCGTGCGCACATAGCCTAAGACCAACTACATGGTACCATTTGGATTCCAGTTTCCAAAAATGTGGAAACGTCTCAATGGAATAAGTCAAGTTTAGTTTAAAGGGAATCTGTCAGCAGGTTTTTGCTCCCCTATCTGAGAGCAGCATAATATAGACAGAGACCAGGATTCCACCAATTTATCACTTACTGAGCTGTTTGCTGTCTTTTTGATAAAATCAATGTTTTCTCTGCTGCAGATCTGGGAGTTATTCAGAGCTCATGAATATGCTGGACTACCTGCAGCATGCCAAGTAGTAATCTAATGATAATCTCCTGCTGATTAATCAGTGATTTTATCAAAACTACATTAAGCAGCCCAGTAAGTGACACATTGCTGGAATCAGGATCTCTGCCTCGATATCATGCTGCTCTCAGATTAGGTGGCAAAAACCTGGTGTCAGAATCCTTTTAATACATTGAATTCATGACCTGGAAAGCAATTGACGGTCATTGAGATGAAAACAAAAAGGCTACTTACATTACTTGTCCGCCACCAGGTAATTTGTGAAAATTGTTATGCTTTTTTTTTTTTTTTTTTTTTAAAGCTTTGTTCCAGAATTTATGGTGGTTAACCATTTATTTTTGCAAGCCACATTGGTATAACGTTGAGAAACAATACCTTGTGTTGGCAATAGTACATGTGACCCCCAGGCTCTGTGACCTCGGGGATCCGGTGATGTCACGTCATCTTCCTGTTCACCTGACATCACCGTGGCCGGCCCCAGTCTTCCTGAGTGACTGGACTGTGGGCAGAGTTTCACCGCTCATCACAGCCCAGCATGTCTCCTGCTTGTGGCGTTCTGCAGTGAAGGAGAGCAGGAGGGATGCTGGGCTGTGATGAGCAGTGATGAGCGGGGAAACTCCGCGCACAGCCCAGTCACTCAGGGAGACTGGGGCCGGCCACAGTGGTGTCAGGTCAACTGGAAGTTGACGTGACATCATGGGATATCAGAAGTCACAGAGCCCGGGGGTCACAAGAAGGACAATAGCGCCGCTCAAAGACATTATTGCCAACACAAGGTATTTGATAGTAGCTTTGTTTCTCTATGTTATATCGATATGGCCAGTAATGCTAACTAGTGAACCACCCCTTTAGGGTACGGTCCTACTTGCATATAGCTTCTGATGCAAGACCATTTGAAGCGATATGCTAATGACCCTCTGCTGCGAGCGTCAAAGGAGGGTCATGCAACTGTGATCTGATCTTGCGATCGCATCACAGGTGCAGAGAAGAGGGAGGGAGCACTTTCTCCCCATCTCCTCCGCTGCCTGTCTCTTTGTATTTCACACTGCACTCGGATTACATGCAAGTGCAGTGCGATGTTTCCCACGCTCCCATAGACTCGTATGGGGGGGTGTGAGCCGAGACTTGCTGCCAGATGCAGCATGCTGTGATTCATTCTGCATGCTGCTATGGCATGAGAAATCAATCGCAGATGGACGCTGACCCATAGGTTTGCACTAGAGTGAGAGCAGTCCAATGTTTTATCAGATTGCACTTGTCCGTGCAAAATGCAAGTGGAACCGAGGCCTTCAGGTGTCTCATCAAATTACCAGATCTATAGATAATTGCGCTGGATTCTGAGTTTAGGGGCCCCAACCAATTCAAGGAATGTCCCTTGAATGATTGCTCCATTCACTTCTATCAGACTACCAAAGGAGAACCGAGTTGTCCTGTAGAAGTGGAAGTGGTCGCAGGCCACGGTGTACGAACACTCCTTCACACAGGGGACCTAAGGACCTCAATTCCCTGGATCGGTGGGATCCCCACAACATGTATCATCTATACATCCAGCTGTGAGCAGACTCAAAGACTAGGGATTGAAATATCATTCCTTAAGAAAGCAACCTTACAAATTCTAAAAGAAAAAAACAAAAAAATGGAATCTAGGAAAAAAAAAAAAAAAAAAAAACAGAGCCGGGTTCGAATAACCGAGCTAATGGTAGAAAGCAGTGCAGGATCTTTATAGCGACATAGCCTGGAGGGCCCGAGCACACGTTTAATGCTGCTGCACCTTTAAAAGACATTACAAGCCCTTTATCTTTTTAACACATGCATTTCTGTCTGCCACAGGTTACAATAAAACGTGAAGCGCTTGCAGCTAATGTGTCAACTGCGCCAACGATCCAGGAGCAGGAGCTCGCCATAATGCACAGCTGTTTTACAGAACCATTTTATCTGGCCTGTGTAACTCAAGCCATTTATCAGCCACTAAACGGCCGGTGTCAGACAACACAGGGCTGAAGGGGTTAACAAATCACGAGTAGGGTGACGACAAAAATGGACCAGAAGGGTAGTCATTAGGATTAAACCTTGACTCGTTAAATATAACTAGAAACTAAAATGTAAAATAAGCACCTACCAAAAATATAAACACAAAACGTTTGTTTTCCCTACCATTTTTCATGAGCTGACCTCGAAGATCTTAGGGGCACTTTGCACACTACGACATCGCAGCTGCGGTGTCGGTGGGGTCAAATCGAAAGTGACGCACATCCGGCGTCGCTGTCGATATCGTAGTGTGTAAAGTGTTTTTGATACGATTAACAAGCGCATAAGCGTCGTAATTGTATCATCGGTGTAGTGTCCGACATTTTCATAATTGCGCGGCAGCGACGGTACGATGTTGTTCCCCGTTCCCCTGCGGCAGCACACATCGCTGTGTGAGAAGCCGCAGGAGCGAGGAACATCAACTTACCTGCGTCACCGCGGCTCACGCCGGCTATGCGGAAGGACGGAGGTGGGCAGGATGTTTACGTCCCGTTCATCTCCGCGCCTCCGCTTCTATTGGCCGCCTGCCGTGTGACGTCGCTGTGACGCCGCACAACCCCACAAGATATCGCTGCTGCGACGGGGGCGGGGACTATTGTGCTCAACATCGCAAGCATCGGCTTGCGATGTCGTAGTGTGCAAAGTACCCCTAAAGGCTACTTTACACACTGCGATATCGGTCCCGATATCGCTAGTGTGGGTAGCCGCCCCCATCTGTTGCGCGACACGGGCAAATCGCTGCCCGTGTCGCACAACAGCCGTCACACATACATACCTGTCCGGCGACGTCGCTGTGACGGGCGAACCGCCTCCTTTCTAAGGGGGCGGTCCGTGCGGCGTCACAGCGACGTCACTGAACCGCCGCCCAATAGCAGCGGAGGGGCGGAGATGAGCGGGACGTAACATCCCGCCCACCTCCTTCCTTCCTCATAGCGGCCGGGAGGCAGGTAAGGGGAGCTTCCTCGTTCCTGCAGCGTCACACGCAGCGATGTGTGCTGCCGCAGGAACGAGGAGCAACCTCGTTACTGCTGCAGTAACGAGATTTGAGAATGGACCCCCATGTCGCCAATTAGCGATTTTGCACGTTTTTGCAACGATGCAAAATCGCTTATCGGTGTCACACGCAACGGCATCGCTAATGCGGCCGGATGTGCGTCACGAATTCCGTGACCCCAACGACTCCGCATTAGCGATGTCGCAGCGTGTAAAGCCCGCTTAAGACTTGATGTACAAAAGGCTTTTTTCTCTTTGTCTAAGTCTGTGTTAGGCTGGGGCCACACGGGGACTACTGCGATCCTCTCATGACACTCGGCTCACACTGGCAGCACAGCAGGAGCAGAGTGTCATGCAAGTGTCACTGCGACTGAGGTCCGATCATGCGATCAGACCTCAGCTGCGGGGGATGGGTTGGTGCTGCGGAGGGGCGGGCCGGCATTGAGGAGGGGAGGGCCGGCACTGAGGAGGGGAGGGGGGGGGGAATTTATCTCCCTCTCTCCTCCGTAGCCGGCTATTGCCATTCTTGCACTGCACTCGCGGTACACCGGTGTACTGCGAGTGCAGTGCGATTTTTCTCTCGCCCCATACACTTGAATGGGTGCGAGAGAAACCAGGATCGTATTATACCCACAGCATACCGCGATCGTTTTTTTGGTCCGATTGGGGCCGAGAAAATAATCGCTCATGTGTGCTGACACATAGGGTAATATTGGTCTGAGTGTAATGCGATGTTTTATCGCATTCCACTCGGTCCAATTTTCATGCCGTGTGTCTTAGGCCTTAGTGATCATTTCTTCTATGGCAAAATAATCCATCCATCTAACAGGTGAGACATATCAAGATGCTGATTAGACAGCATGATTATTACACAGGTGTGCCTAAAGGCCCCTTTACACACTGAGACTTTCTAGCGATCCCACCAGCGATCCCAACCTGGCCGGGATCGCTACAAAGTCTCTGGTGAGTCGCTGGTGAGCTGTCAAACAGGCAAACCTGGCCAACGACGCAGCAGCATTTAGAGACTTTCTAGCGATCCGGACCTGCAGAACGACCTAGCTGGTCATTGGGGACGTTGTAAAGCAGCTATTTGAAAGGGAAGTCGCTAATGAAGTCGTTGTAACGGTGTCAAACACACTGATGCATGCTGCACAGCGGGAAACAAAGGATCAAAAAAATGTTCCTGAAAGATTTGTAGCGATCAGCGACCTCACAGCGGGGGCCAGGTCGCTGATGCGTTTCACACACTGCAATGTCGCTGGGGAGGTCGCTGTTATGTCACAAAACCGGTGACGTTACAGCGATGTTGTTAGCGATGTTGCAGTGTGTAAAGGGGCCTTTAGGCTGGCCGCAATAAAAGGCCACTCAACACAATGCCACAGATGTCGCAAGTTTTGGGGGAGCGTGTAGTTAGCAAGCTGGTTGCAGGAACGTCCACCAGAGCTGTTACTTGTGAATTGAATGTTGATTTCTTTACCATAAGCCATCTCCAAGGGTGTTTCAGGGAATTTAGCAGTACATCCAACCAGCCTAATAACCAAAGACCACGTGTAACCACACCAGCCCAGGACCTCCACAACCAGCATCTTCACCTCCAAGATCGTCGGAGACCAGCCACCTGGACAGCTACTGCAATAATCGGCGCATAACCAAAGAATTTCTGTCAGAAACCGTCTCAGGAAAGCTCATCTGCTGCTCGTCATCCTCATCGGGGTCTCCACCTGACTGCAAATCATCGTCGTAACTGACTTGAGTGGGCAAATGCTCACATTCAATGGCATCAGGCACGTTGAGAGGAGTTTTCACTGTACAGGGCAGATGTCAGACTGACCAGATACTGCCTGGTTTAATGACTTTCCGAAACCTCCCAATACTGTAAAACTGCACATTTTAGAGTGGCCTTTTATTGTGACCAGCCTAAGGCACACCTGTGCAATAATCATGCTGTCTAATCAGCATCTTGATATGTAACACCTGTGAGGAGGATGGATTATCTCAGCAAAGGAGAAGAGCTCACTAACACAGATTAAAGGCTGCTTTACATGTGTCGATTTCTCATGCAATCGCATTTGCGATCGCACCCGCCCCCATCATTTATGTGGCACGGGCAATTTCTTGCCCGTGTCGCACAATGTTGTAACTCCCCGTCACATGTACTTACCTTCCAAACAACCTCGCTGTGGGCGGCGAACATCCTCTTCCTGAAGGGGGAGGGATGATCGACATCACACAGCGGCCGCCCAATAGAAGCGGAGGGGCGGAGATTAGCGGGACGTAACATCCCGCCCACCTCCTTCCTTCCGCATTGCCGGCGGGACACAGGTAAGCTGCAGTTCATCGTTCCCGGGGTGTCACACGGAGCGATGTGTGCTGCCTCGGGAACAATGAACAACAGGACGTTAAATTTTTTGAAAATGAGCGACGTGTCAACGATGAACGAGAAGGTGAGTATTTCTGCTCGTTCATAGCGGTCACACGCTACGATAACACTAACGATGCCGGATGTGCGTCACTTACGACATGACCCCGCCGACATCTCGTTAGATATATGGTAACGTGTAAAGCCCGCTTTAGACAAATTTGTGAACAATATTTAAGAGAATAAGCTCTTCTGTGCACAGCTCATGAAAAATGGGAGCAAAAATAAAAGTGTTGTGTTTATATTTTTGTTCACTGTGTATATATAGCTCCAGTACTTACCTGGGGTCATGCAAGTCATATAAGATCTCTGGGCATCTTCTGACCTGCTACCTAAAGACCAATACAGACTCGCATGGTGTGCCCCAGGTGAAACGTGAATGTAGATGTTGGGAAAAGAAGACTTCCTAAGCTTTAATTTGGGCTCAGATTTGCAAGCAAATACAAAAATTATTAGGTTTAAAGAGAATCGATCACCAAATTTTTGCTACATCAGAGATGAGCATGATTTAGGAAAAGAGACCCTGATGCCAATAATGTATCACTTAGTTTACTGGGTGCAGCAGTTGTGAAACAGAGTTTTTAGATGCTGCATGTAGCAGACCTCAAAGTTAACACCATCCACACCAAAGCTTTATATGTATATTGTGCTGGGGGTGGTTGTGGATGAGGATTCACGCAGGATCTAGTCCAGGTATTGATAATCTCCTTATGATAAAACACTCATTGTACTCAACAGCACACAGCCTAATAAGTGACACATCCCTGAAATCAGTGTCTAAGCCCCTACCTTATGTTTCTCTCAGATTATTTAGCAATACCTTGCTGACAGATTCCCTTTGAATGGATTACCATGTATGACTATCGACTACATAGACTCATGTTTGCCTCAAATAACTGATCAAATTATTGTAGCAAAGACCCCACATGCATTGAGTTAAAAGTTGGTGGGATTTGCCAACCATCTAATATGTAAGGGGTCTCTCCTGACTCTCCATGACATAATGTTAGAGGAGATGTTGAAGCTTAACAACTAAACATTTCATTCTCCTTGGAGAGAAGGTCTCGCAGGTGATGGGCAGCAGCTTAACTCACACTTTATGTTGAAAACGTATGGTCGTCCGTGCCGAGCAAACACGGATATAAGAAAGTTAGGAGAGAGCGCTGTGGGCTTTATCTACAGTCTATGGGCACATATAAATATACCATATTGTCACTGTAAGACCCCATAACATCTGTCAGGGGCCCCATTACACATTAGACTGTTGGCCGAACCCAATATTAGCCAGTTTGGGCGACGTTACTCTGCTGTTTATGGGGACTCCTTGCATCTTTCCTTATCTTCAATTGTATCCAAAAATGATATCTGCAAATAAAAACTGAGCACACTGTGTGGATTACTATTACTGTATACTGTTGTAACCTCTAAAATTCAGGAATCCGGCACAGCATCTTCATAAAAAAACAAATTTTATTGATCCATTAAAATCCAATTAAACGGACAAGACGCGTTTCGGGGACAACCTTGTTCACAATCCATAACCTATGCCTTTTATTCAGCATAATGCTGACACATACCGGCCGGGCGGAATCCAAAAGATATTCTTATGTGACACCCTGCACCAAGATGATATGTCCTACATTGTAGCGGCCATCCTTGAATTAGTGGGACGCGGTGTGGTGAAGATGAGACAGCTGAATGATGAGGTGACACTGAATACACCACCCAAACCGATGGCCAGAAGTTAGCAAGGTCTCCAGAGGAGACAATCAGGCTCCTGTATTGGAACCCGAAATGTGACCCAAAGCCTACAACGCTATCGGGGAAAAATGAACTACAACTTCATAACAAGAGAAACGCCACCGTTACGTAGGATCACAAATAGTCCAATATGTAGCCTGGTGCTATGGAAAGCAACTTGACGGAAAACTTCAAAAGCAACTTTTTTTAAAGTTCCTACATGCTTCTTACTAGTAATATCAGTGGAAATTAGCTCTCATCCATAAAAAAAAAAGAATCCTCACTAGAGCCACCTACTGGAGCGAGCTACCCCATAAGTCACTGTCCGAGCCTTCCAACATGACTAGGGACATTAGCCAAACCAGACAACTCTCATACGTTACAAGCTTTGTTAGAGGTGAGATATTGAGTTATGGGTTACCCAAAAAGTTGGCATTACCAAAATATTCTGTCTTTATGAGATAGAGCTAATTTGGATCCTTTTCACTCTTTGAAGCCAATGAGGCTGCAAACACAAGTGGTCTCCTTAAAGGGTAACCCCCAAATCTGGTCACAGCACTGGCTTATTGGATCGAGCCTTTGTACTTCTACCCATAAAGAGTTTCCAGTTTATTACAGGTGCGATAAAACCAATACATAAAACATTAATAAAATTAGAGAATAAGAAAAACCCGAATGTCAACTTGAGCCTCATATCATTGTATTTTAACCATTTACTTTTCTGTTGTTAAAGGTGGAGGGGTACACGAAAAACTAAATTAAATTTGGCTTCCCGACAGCGCGCTTGGTCTCGTTTATATGGTTAAGACCAGACAGTTCTGCTACTTTGGCTTTAATTTGTCATACATGATGTAACGCTATCACTAAAAGACCATTTCCTTCTTAATTCTTCACGAACTTTTGCTATTTTCATAAAGTGGAGAAAATTGCAACCACATCCAGGGGGAGGCAGGAGTCTAGCCTCGCTCCAGCTGATCTTCCCTTTACCATCCATCAGCAGCGCTAAATCTATTTGGATAAAACGCGTGTGACCCAGACAGCTGGCACCATCCCAAACTGCCTTACACACCGGCAGCCCGGATCATAACAATCCTTCTCTATACTCTACACCATCTACAGTGCAAGACTGGAAGAAATTAGCCGAGAGCCCAAGAAACACATTACATACAGGTAACGGAGGCTCCATGGGGGATGTCCATTCATCCAGGCAATGACCAGCGCTCTACTGTGTAATGGACTACAACCACTATCATCCACTAATAGAGAGTCCACAGCAGTAGACACTAAACCACTACGTCAATACATTGGCAGTATGGCACCTATAAATTGCTGTATAAACCTACAGCTGGAGAATAGAGAAGTAAAAAAGCACTAATAACCCTATAAATTATTCTTTACGGTCACAGCAGGACTGGCTTGCTTTGTGGGTCCTGTAGAACTCTGGCACCCAAATAGAATGTCTAGTGAATTTCAGTTTGGAAGCAAGAGGGGGGCGAGTGTGGGGTTCAACCTCACATAACCCCTCTATATACATTCTCCTCCAATTCAGCCCTCCAACAGCCAAAATCCGCACTCCCTATGATCACTGCAGGATAAATACACACACACGTATCCGAGACGCTGCGGTGTTAAAAGTCTCGGAGATCCCAAGTGGCCAGATGAAAATCAAAACCACACTCTTACATCTCTTTGATTAGTCTATTAAGAGCTTAACATATCCTAGAGCATCAGACGGAGCGCACACATTAATGCTGCCCGTCTGAGTCCAGACACAAACTATGCACTTGTCTGACTGACTTCTTAAGCAGACTTTTTTTTTTCTCTCTCTAATACATGAAGCATAAAAGTTGGCTTCACTTCCACTGCTTAAGTACTGAACTTTCTTTCCTCCTCTGCCCCTTTAGATTGCAAGCTCCTTGACGCTTTCTTCTTCACTTTAACGTGACTCAGCTTCTCAATGCAAATCTACATTGCTGACCTCATCAATTTAGAGTGCAAGCTCTTTGACACTTTCCTTTTTACATTCTACACGTTACTCAGCTTTAATTTCAGCGCCGATAGCATAACATTAGATTGCAAGCTCCTGGACGCTTTTTTTTTCTTACTTTTTAACATGAATCAGCTTCCTACTGCCTATCTGCACGGATGACCTCATCATCTTAGATTGCAAGCTCTTTGACACTTTCTCCTTACGTTTTACACATCGCTCACCTGTACAGCGCCGACCCCATATAATTAGATTGTCAACTCCATGACACTCATACGAAATCCAAATTTAACATCTGAACTGCTGGCTTCATCACATTTTAGAGTGCAAGCTCTGTGACCCATTCATACACATTGATTCCAGAAATAGCGTTGATCATTGATTGCGAGCTTTTGAGACTTTCTTCTAACAGTCAACTGTCTGGTGGAGAATTAGATTGTAAGCTCCCTTGTCCAGTTTCTTTATTCAGCACCCAATTCCTTACATACAGCAGTATTAGATTGTAAGCTCCCTTGCCCAGTCACATTATTCAGCACCTTATTCTTTACATACAGCAGGATTAGATTGTAAGCTCTCTTGCCCAGTCACATTATGCAGCACCCAATTCATTACACACAGCAGTATTAGATTGTAAGCTCTCTTGTCCAGTCACATTATTCAGCACCTTATTCTTTACATACAGCAGGATTAGATTGTAAGCTCTCTTGCCCAGTCACATTATTCAGTACCTTATCCCTTATATACAACAATATTAGATTGTAAGCTCCCTTGCCCAGTCACATTATTCAGCACCTTATTCCTTACATGCAGCAGTATTAGATTGCAAGCTCTTTGGCTCTGAATGCCATGCTGTCACATAGAGTGCAGGCTTTGACATTTCTCTCATTCTGTAACATTTAGATGTTTACAAAACAAAGTAAAGATAATATAAACAAATATGAAACAATGTAACAAGAAGACAACATCAATACTGACATGACAGATGCCCAAATCAGCCACCACACAGAGCCCCAGCATGCCAGGATGGCACTGGGATGGGTACACAGCACATGCAGGCAGTGAGGGGGACAGGGTGATGGCAGGGACTGCCTCTTACCTCTCTCATGTTCTATTAGCACAGACATTGCCCATTCACTGTATATTCCCTGTGCAGACACCAGACAGCCTCCTCCAGCAGCAGCAGCCCTGTCCTGGTGCCACCACCATCCTCTGCCACTTATACAGGGGTATACCAGGGTGATCACAGTGCTGGCCGCATGTGGCAGGTCTTATTACTATTATTATGGGTTTGTGTGTGTTTTCCTGCCTTGTCTTGTATGAGCAGCTCTCAGTGCAAGTGCATGTGGCTGTGGAGAGAGTGCAGAGAGCCCTGTGCAGGAGCTGGAGCGGCCACTCATAGCGAGCTATCTGCCAGCAGCCAACTTTAGGTCTCATCAGTTTTTTTGGCAGCTCAGCAAGTGGGAGGGGAGAGTGACGTCACTGCCTCTTGCGTTCTAGTGCGCATGTGCGGAGCAGTGCAGGACGGGGGATGGGGATGGAGGGGTGCAGGCAGGGGAGAGGGCGGACGGCTGCACTCAGCTCCCGGGCAGCTCGTCCTGCACCGAGGACCCCGGGCTGTGCTGCTGGGGGGCACCACATCCGCCTGTGTAATGCACTCCACACAGGCTGAGGCAACCTCCGGGGGCTCCACATGGGGGGTGCAGAAAGGCTGTCATTGGGGTGATCTTAAGAAAAAGCTCTCCCCTCACCAACAGGTCATGTTCCAACTACAGTCAGAGCCCCCCTTAACCAGCAGTGCCTTAATATCCTCATAAATATTGCACCTAGCGCTCCCCTATAGATAGTGCCAGCTATGAGCCCCCCCACAACTAACACCTAGAGCTCCCCTATAGATAGTGCCAGCTATGAGCCCCCCTTACTACAGCTAACAGCTAGAGCTCCCCTACAGATAGTGCCAGCTATGAGCCCCCCAGTACAACTAACAGCTAGAGCTCCCTTATAGATAGTGCCAGCTATGAGCCCCCCTACTACAACTAACAGCTAGAGCTCCCCTATAGATAGCTGTAGTAGGGGGATTCATAGCTGGCACTATTTATAGGGGAGCTCTAGCTGTCAGTGTCAACTATGAACCCCCCTACTACAACTAACAGCTAGAACTCCCCCTATAGATAGTTGTAGAAGGGGGAGCTCATAGCTGGCACTATCTATAGGGGAGCTCCAGCTGTTAGCTGTAGTAGAGGGGCTCATAGCTGGCACTAACAGCTGGAGCTCCCCTATAGATAGTGCCAGCTATGAGCTCCCCCTTCTACAACTATAGGGGGGGGTTCATAGCTGGCACTAACAGCTAGAGTTCCCTATAAGTGCCAGCTATGAGCCATCTACTACACATAACAGTTAGACCTCCCCTTTAAATATGGCCGCTTAGGTTCCTGCTTAGAGGCAGGGAGTGTAGATTGCCACCATACAATCTAAAGCGCCCCCCCAACAATAATAACTAGCGTTATATTTGTAATGTCGGCTATATTGCCCCTTTAATAACATCAACTAAGGTTCCTCTTTAAGTAGCATCAGCTGTGGAATGTCCCCATAAAGGGGTTGGCCACTACTTTTACATTAATGGCCTATCCTTAGGGGTCTGACACCCCGCACTGCCGCCAATTAACTGTTCTTGGTGCTGGTAGTGGGAGCAGGTGGCCAGAAATGCTCAGCTCCGGAGCTGCACCGTCAACTAATAGCGGTAGCAGACGGGTACTGCACATCCACCGCCTATTTAAATCAATAGAAGGCGGATGTACAATACTGAAGATTGCGCAGCTCTGGAGTTGAGCATTTCTGGCCACCTGCTGCCGCCACCAGCACCGAGAACAGCTGATTGGCCGGGATCTGACACCCTGCCAATCAGACATTGATGACCTATCCTAAGGACAGGCCATCAGTGTAAAAGTAGTGGATAACCTAACCCCTTTAAGTTCCCCCTTTCTGAGTGCGATGGAGCGTAGATTTCCACCATGTAATCTAAAGTGCCCCCCTCCAACAATAACAACTAGAGTTATATCAATAATGCCAGTTATAGTACCCCACCTTAAGAATAACAACTAAAGTTCCCCTTTATTTAGTGCCAGGGAGTCTAGATTTCCTTAATAAAATATAAAGTGTCCCCCATTCCCCCCCCAACAATATCAACTAGAGTTACGTAGGTTGAAAAAAGACCTAGGTGGATCTAGTTCAACCTTCCTCCACCAATTATACATTTTGTCACTAAATCATTTATAACCAACAATGTTGTGTGCACTGAGGAAATCACACAGCCCTTTTTTGAAAGCTGTTATAGTATCTGCCATTACTACCTCTTCTGGTAGGGTATTCCACAGTGTGACTGCTCTAACTGTAAAGAACCCTTTCCTATTTAGCTGTTGGAATCGCTTTTCTTCCACTCGCAGTGAATGCCCCCTGGTCCTTAGTACTGTCTTTGGAAGAAATAAGCCATGTGCCAATCCTTTATTTTGACCACACATGTATTTATACATATAAATGAGATCTCCTCTGAGGGAGTGCCCCCTCCACACAAGCCCTTAGATTTCCCCCGTCTATAATGACAACTAGGGAGTGCCCCCTGATCAATAGCCGCTGGAGGGCTCTTATAAATAGCACTAACTAGGGAGTGACTGCTTTAAAATAGTAACTGGGAGATACCCCATAAATAGTAGAAGCCAAAAAGTGCCCAATTTACAGAAGAGCCTGCACTTCTTCCCCATGAATAGTGTGAGGCAGATCGCACACAATTTACATTACATCATAGGGAAAAGCAACTAGAGGATTCCTCAATAAATAGTGTCTGCCAGGGAGAAACCCCTCACTATAGCAGCTGAGGAGTTCCCCTTAACATCAGCCACTAGGGTTTAATGGTGTTGTGTTCAGTAGGGGGTGCCAGCTACAGGATGACCTCTTAACAATAGCAACTAGAGAGTCTTTGTAAGTAGATACCGTGGGAAGACGGATGATTTCCTTCAGAAATGGTGCCTCCACCATAGAAGCCATCAGTAGTGCCCGCCATGGAGTGCCCCCTCACAAGCACAGTCCGAGAGTTCTCATTACACTAGAAACCAGTCTCACATAGTATCAGTAACTGCTTTTATTTCCCAAAGGGGACCTCTAAAAATTTCAGTTTGCACGAGCTTGGATCTCATGTCCTTTATGTGTTCAGTGCCAGTCATAGCGTACTCCAATAGCCTTCAATTTTTATGGAAGACTTCATGTCATGTCCTCATGTCCTGCGTCTTCTGCTTCGGTCATCAGGCGCCACCTCATTCCCACCATTCCCACCATGGACTGTGCTGGTGATAGGAGAGGAGTCGGTGCCAGTGGCTATGGTGGGCGCAGGCTCTGCTTATCCACTACGCTGGGTTTCCCTAGGACCTGGAGCACTACTGACTGACTGTAGGTGGCATGTGTCTTCTAGTTGAAGTTACCACCATTCAGCTACAGCCAATGGGAAGACATCACACCCCTAAAACACTTGATTTGGCTCAGTCACGAGTAACCCACACCATGTCACTGAAGTGTAACGTCTGCCCTTGACCACAGACTCAGGATGACTGTCACAGACAGACTAGGGCTAGCCACCAAGTCGGCAGGATCTCAAGAACCCCTGAAACTCCTTAACCCCTGTAACAGGGATTTGGAATTACACAAGGTCCAGGAGATCGCTGCCTATAGAAGGCTGCAATCCAGGAAAGAGTGGTCGTCAGGCAGTGTCCAAATCAGGAGGCACAAAAAGGGACAAAATCGGAAGACAGGAGTGTAGTCAGGAAATCAGATAGAAGTCAAAACCGGAGATGGCGGCGAGGTACAAAAACGGCAGGCAGGAGAGTAGTCAATGAGCAGGCAGAGGTCAAAACTCAGGGATCAATAGTCAGAACAGAACAGGAACCAGACACTAGCAGGAATATAGACTATCTCTGGCAGTGACCAGCAGACAAGAGGGGGGATTAGATTGTGCTTCTTATCTCCTGGGCGATTACCACTACCCTAGTCCCATCCACTCATCCGATATTGAACTTCTCCATACTGATTTAATTGATGCGCTTATTTTTTTTTTTTTTGCTCAAATGTAACATAAAATTGAAGAAATTAAAAAGTTATACCTTTACATACATTTTATTTATTATGTTTTTTTCAATGCAACTATTTTATGACACTAGACCTAATGCTAGCTCTAAAGGCCCCGTCACACGCAACGACGTATCTAACGATATATCGCTGGGGTCACGGATTCCGTGACGCACATCCGGCATCGTTAGTGACGTCGTTGCGTGTGACAGCAAGGAACGACCCTTAACGATGGAAAATACTCACCAAATCGTCCTTCGTTGACACGTCGTTCCTTTTCAAAAAATCGTTGATTGTTGAGCACACAGGTTGTTCGTCGTTCCCGAGGCAGCACACATCGCTACGTGTGACACCACGGGAGCGACGAACAACAGCCTACCTGCGGCCGCCGGCAATGCGGAAGGAAGGAGGTGGGCGGGATGTTACATCCTGCTCATCTCCGCCCCTCCGCTTCTATTGGGCGGCCGCTTAGTGACGCCGCTGTGACGCCGCATGAACCACCCCCTTAGAAAGGAGGCGGTTCGGCGGCAACAGCGATGTCGCTAGGCAGGTAAGTACGTGTGACGGCTCCTAACGATATTGTGCGCCACGGGCAGCGATTTGCCCGTGACGCACACACGACGGGGGCGGATGGTTTCACCAGCGATATCGCTGCATGTAACACCCCCTTAAGTCTTATTTCTAGCCCTAACAATAGTTAGAAAAACAATATACACACATAAAATCAGCTGTCAGTAAAAATTAAAACAGTTTTGATCTGTGTAGTAAAATGCTTGTGATTAAAGCGAACCTGTGATGTAATAAAACACTATTAACTGGCAAATATGGGATTAATCTGCTGGTTAATAGCATTCTGACGCACTGAGAGCCCAGCCTCTGGACGGATATTAACTTTATTCCTCTGGCTTTTGAGTAAAAGGAGCGCCGCCAGTGCAGTTTCAGACACCGCTCATTGCATAGTGAGTGTGAAGCCCCACAGGTGTTGTATCGGTGCATACCTTCAGGGACTCCACGTAGCTGGTGCTGGTCACAGGTAGGGAATCTTCAGTTTTGATCGTGACGCCACTCTCAGTATTGCGGTCAGTGGGGACCGCCACTGCAGGTTAGGGGACGCCTGGGGCTGATGGTGGGTGCAGTCGGATATAGTAGCCTCCTGAGAGTGAGGCAAGCCCCAGGGCCCGGTGTGAGTTTGTAGTACCACAAGTCGCAGAATGACTCAAACACAGTCCAAGAAGTCTTTTAACGTGTTTACTCACTGTTTGGAGGTCACGGTGAGACGCCCGGGCGACACTGTGATAACCAGGTGGAACCAGGAATTCCAGGAGGCCGTTCTGAGGGTAGCTGTCCACTCGCCTTCCTTGCACTCTTTCTGTTTTAGGAGGATCCTTTGCTTGAAGCGTGGTAGGACCCCTCCAGGGAAGCTGTTACCACCCTGCTCCCCTCTCTCTGGCTCGCCTGCCGGCAGCGTGGCCTTGGTGGGATGGCTTCTGGCCCTGTCCGCTTATGGGCCTGGTGTGCTGCTTGGCTCAAGCTCTGTGTAGTCGTGGTGAGGGCATGAAGTACCCCCCCAACCTGTAGGTTAAGCAGCTCTGGATGATCTGCTGCCTGTACTGGGGACCTAGTTCCCCTTGTGTGCTCGGATACCGGGATCTCCGTACTCAGCCACCCCTCTTTCTCTGGATGCTCTTCAGGCCGACCCACAGTACTCCGTTCTCCTCCGCTTTCAGCTACAGCACTCCTCAGGACCTGTCTGCACGGGAGCTTCTCTGCTCCCCCTCCATACACTTCAACTTCTTCCTCTCCACTCCTCACTTCCTCTCTCTCTCTGCCCTGCTTCCTAGCAACCAGCCCCTGAACACACCCCTAGCTGGGAATTGAAAGTTAACCCCTTCTGGCTACCCAAGGGTCCCCTCTGGTGATGTGGGAGGCCTGGTCACTATATGTTTGTGTGTGCACCTCATCCTGGCCTTTGGAGATTACCTGGAAGCATTGCTCCCGCATGGGTGCAATACTCTGTGGCGCCTGACCAGGTCAGGGGCGCCACATTCCCCCTTAGTTATCATCAGCACGTCCTCGGGCTGCAAAGACAAGAGAAAGAAAAAAAGGTAATTACAAACTTTTCCCACACAGGGGCAATTATTTACATTTAAACATGCCAGGTACCATTCCACCACCAACCACCCACATGTCCGAAACCCACCCAAAAACCTTCAGGAGGTAGGTCGCCGGTCCTTTTGGTGACCAGGGCTGGGCCATCACATTCCCCAGACCTTTCCTCCAATCTTCCTCTCCTGAGGGGAGTGGTGTAAGGTAGGCCCCATAAACAGGCGTACCCGCTTCCGAGTGTTGGAGGGCAGGCCCCATAAACAGGCGTGCCCCCTTGTTGGTGCAGAGCCATGCCCCTCAACAGGCAGACCCTGTGGTTGGTACCAAGAAGGCAACTTTTTACAATGCAAAGTTTGTGGTTAAAGCCAGTTCATAACCAGTGGTCTAACATTTTAAGGAAGTCTCACAATAGTCCTTGTGGGCACATTTCGCTTAAACGTTGCTTAACTATAACAGGTTAAACATTACACTTCATACCGTCACTTTCAACTAAACTGTACTTTGTCTATAGCGTAATGGGAGCTGACCAAAGTTGCTGCGGGTTGATCTACGCAGTACTATACTGTCATCTGTCTGAGGTTGTGTCCTCCCACCCGATGTATGTGTCTCAATGTGAGTTCTGGGTGTACTGGGTACTGATACCAATGCGTGGTTTTCTGCTTCAGCTACATTTGGCACTTCTAGGTTCTGAACAGGTGCTTCTAGGTCTCCTACTTCTCTAGATTGAGTGAATGTAATGACTGGAATAACAACTGCTCCATTGTATTGAGGCCAACTTGCTGGAAAATCTCCAAGCGCAGTATGGATCATCCTTTCTTTTGGTTCTTGAACTGGCACAGGGTGGGGAACTTCTTCAGGGATTCTTAGTTGTTCAGGACATTTCTTTAGGCGATCTCTAGAAACGACAGCTGTTGTTTTTCCTCCATCTTTGCTGATAAGGCATGTCTTTTCATTGCTAAGCGTTGATGGTAACACGGTATAGGGTTCTTCTTCCCAGTGATTGTCAAGTTTATGACGCCTTCTCTTTCCCTTGAGAACTATATCTCCTGGCATCAAAGGAACAGCAGGTGCTTTTCGATTGTAGGCCTTTTCTTGTTTCTCACGCTGCTGAGTCAGGCTTCGCTCCACACACTCTTGTACTTTCTTGTATTGGGCTTGGCGGTTGGAATCCCAATCAGCACCTTGTAGATGGTCTTCAGGGGTCTCAACTCCCATTTCCAGATCTACTGGCAATCTCCCTGGTCTGGCCCTCATCAGGTATGCCGGTGTGCAGTTCGTGGAACTCACAGGGATGTTGTTATACATGTCCACTAGATCGGGCAGCTTTTCCGGCCACTGACTTCGTTCTTCTAGTGGGAGCGTCTTCAGAAGATCGAGAATGATGTGGTTCATCTTCTCACACATGCCATTGGTCTGAGGATGGTAAGGCGTAGTACGGATCTTCTGGCAGCCGTATAGGTTACAAAACTCCTTAAACACTTCAGCTTCAAAGGCTGGTCCTTGGTCAGTGAGCACTTGATCTGGATAGCCATGTGGTCGACAGAAGTGTGTCTGGAAAGCTTTGGCTGCAGTTTGACCTGTCAAGTCCTTGACTGGTACTACCACCAGGAATCTGGAGTAGTGGTCAACCATAGTGAGAGCGTAGTTGTAGCCTTGTCTGCTGGGTGCCAACTTTACATGGTCCAGGGCCACGATCTCCAGGGGCCGTTTAGTTTGGATGGGCTGGAGTGGTGATCTCTGGCGGTGCTGGTCTTTTCTTCTAAGATTGCAAGGCCCGCAGTTTCGACACCACTTCTCTAGGGCAGATCTCATGCCCACCCAGTAGAATCTTACTTTAAGTAGGGCCTCCAGTTTCTTCCAACCAAAGTGGCCTGCACCATTGTGATAGGCTTCTAGCACCATCCTCGTATCCTTCTGTGGTACAATCACTTGCCACACCTTCTCATGCGTCCTCGGGTCAATGATGCTCCTGTAAAGTTTGTCTTGATAGATGAATAATCGACCCCTCTCCTTCCATAGGTACTGTGCCTCAGGTGGGGCTCCTTTGTCAAGGCTGGCGCCAGGCTGGCTGATCAGTTTCTTTACCAAGCCCACCGCTGGATCATTTTCCTGGGTCTCCTTCCAGTTGTAATGAGGTAGTGGGTTCAGGGTCACCTCTTGGCGGTTGGCACGCGACTGCCGACACTGTTTTGCTCCATGGCGATGGAACGCTGGCAGCTCAATCTCTTCCAGATCATCTTCATCTTCACCCTCGTCTGCTAGGTGAGGCATCCTGGACAGAGCATCTGCGTTGCCGTTCTTGCGGCCAGCTCGATACTTGACAGTAAAGTCATAATTCGCCAGTCGGGCTACCCAACGCTGCTCCATGGCACCCAATTTAGCAGTATCCAAGTGGGTCAGGGGGTTGTTGTCCGTGAAGACAGTGAATTTGGTGGCTGCCAAGTAGTGCTTGAACCGCTCTGTGATAGCCCATACCATGGCCAGGAACTCTAGCTTGAATGAGCTATAATTCTCTGGGTTTCTTTCGGTAGGCCTGAGCTTCCTGCTGGCGTAAGCAATCACACGCTCTTTGCCTCCCTGCACCTGTGAAAGCACTGCTCCCAGTCCCACATTACTGGCATCTGTGTACAGTACGAATGGCAGACCGTAGTCAGGGTAGGCTAGGATCTCTTCACCCGTCAAGGCCCCTTTCATTTGTCTGAAGGAGTGTTCTTCTGCTTCTCCCCAGTGAAATGGCGGGCCGGAGATCTTTCCTCTCTTCTTTGGGTGGCCTACCAGGAGCTCTTGCAAAGGCGCTGCCATTTTCGTGTAGCCCTTGATGAACCTTCTGTAGTAGCCTACCAAGCCAAGGAACTGACGTACCTCCCGGACGGTAGTAGGTGTGGGCCATTCCTGGATGACTGTGACCTTCTCTGGGTCCGGTGCTACTCCTTCTGCACTGACCACGTGACCTAGGTACTGGACCTTTGGCTTCAGTAAATGGCACTTGGATGGTTTCAGCTTCATTCCATATCGGGATAGTGCTTCAAAGACTTCAGCCAGGTGTTTCAGGTGGTCCTCGTAGGTCTTGGAGTACACGATGACATCATCCAGGTAGAGCAGGACGGTTTCAAAGTTGAGGTGCCCTAGGCAGCATTCCATAAGCCTCTGGAAGGTCCCGGGGGCATTGCAGAGTCCAAATGGCATGCTGTTGAACTCACAGAGGCCCATTGGGGTGGTGAAGGCCGTCTTCTCCCGATCTTCTTCTGCTACAGATACTTGCCAGTAGCCACTAGTAAGATCTAGGGTAGAAAAGTAGTTAGAGGCTTTCAAGGCAGCGAGGGATTCCTCTATCCTTGGCAAAGGGTAGGCATCCTTGTGTGTTATCTGATTTATCCGTCTGTAATCCACACACATCCTCATCGTGCCATCCTTCTTTCTTACCAGGACCAGGGGAGCCGCCCAGGGGCTACAACTGTCCCTTATGACGCCTGCCTCCTTCATGTCCTTCAGCATGTCCTTTGTGCGCTGGTAATGGGCTGGTGGAATAGGCCTATGTCTTTCCTTAATGGGAGGATGACTGCCTGTGGGTATGTGATGTTGCACCCCTTTGATCCTACCAAAGTCTAGTGGGTTCTTACTAAAGACCTGCTCGTATTCCTGCACGACCCTGTAAACCCCATGTTTCTGGTAGTCGGGTGTAGAGTCAGTCCCCACGTGTAGTTTCTGGCACCAATCCTCTAACTGCTTTTGGGAGGTCTCGCCCTCTTTTGAGTCAGCTTGTGTCAGGGGACCTACAGGTGTTATGGCGTCATCTGAGCATGTAAACAGTTTGGCTATGGTAGCGTACCTTGGTAGTCTGGCTTCCTCCTCCCCACAGTTCAACACTCGTACAGGCACTCGTCCCTTGTGTACATCAACTACCCCCCTGGCTGTCAGAATCGTGGGCCAGTGGTCTGAATGAGTGGGCTCTAGTACAGCCTGGTAATCCTGTCCTCTGAGACCTACCGCTGCTCTACACCACATCATCATTTCACTCCGTGGGGGTATCACAATGGGGTTAGCATCCATCACCCGTACACTACCAATCTCACCGCCAGTCTGTTTTACCTGTTGCTTCCTCAGAATGATTCGGATCTCCTTTTGCAAGGCTCTTTGCGACCTGCCCTCAGCACCTTCAACAATCTGGTGAAGCAACAACAACACTTCCTCTAGGCAGTTTTCTATGACATTAGTGCCTAAAATCATTTGCGGGTTCCTTTCTCTAATATCAGTGTCCACAACAATCAGTCCTTGTCCCTTCATTTCCTGCCTTCCCACCTTTATGGTTACCTCTTTGACCCCGATCTGGTCTATAGGTTGTCCGTTGGCAGCATAGATGGTGAGGGAGGGGTCCGGTGGTCGGAGATCGTCGTCCGCCCAAAACCTCCGATAAAGGACATGCGGGATCGTGGTGACCTGAGAGCCGGTGTCCAATAATGCCGGGGTAGGGATCCCGTCCAAGACGATGGACAGGACAGGACGTCCACCCACGTACTGATCACAGCAGCGACTTGGGCCTGATCTTCTTAATCCTGAGGACTGGCCCTCGGCCCCAGGTTTGACTCGTTTAAAGGACAGGCCCTTGCATAGTGACCTGCCTTCTGGCAACGACGACAGATGGGTTGTCCAGCTGAGTCATAGCGATCACTGCTCCTGCCTCGAGTTGGGGGACCCCTTCTCCTCCGCATCCAAGGGACGTCCTCTGGGTTGTCGGCTAGCAGGATCTGATGAGGGACTTTGGTCTCTGAGGGCAACTGCATTGCTTTCAGGATTTGTGCGACGTCCTTAGTGAGCTGCTGCACTTGGGAGGATAGCGTACTTATGGTCTCTGCTGGCGCGTTGAGTCCTTTTGCAGTCATCAGGGCCTGCGTGGAGGATTCCGCTCCTGCAGCCGTGGAACTGGCAGGGTCTGTGTCCACAGGGGGTTGGAATGCTTTCACTGCCCGGTCTTTCAGAATGGCAAAGTCCACGTCGGGGTGTTCTAGGGACCACAGCTTCATCTGCTTCCCATCCTCAGGAGAGCGCAGGCCCCGCAGGAATTGTTCCTTCATCATCCGGTTTCCTTCCTGGTCACTGACAGGGTCCACCAGCTTGAGAGCCCGTAGTGCCGCCTGCAGCCTGAGGGCATAGTCTCTTATACTATCTTGGGGCTTCTGACGGCAGTGATAGAAGTCCGTTCTCAGCTCTCCCTCCGTGCGGTGTTCAAAAGCAGCTGCTAGTTTGGCAAAGATGGTCTCAACAGAGCTCCGGTCATCATTGGCCCAGGACTCAGCTTCCAATTCTGCTGCTCCAGTCAATTGTCCCAGCACCACAGCGGCCCTCTGTTTACCAGTCATCGCGTGCATGTCTAGCAGGGTGTTGATCTTTTTCTTAAACCCGGTCAGCGTGTCTATTTTACCGGCGTATTGAGGCAGCCATTGCGCCCCTGGGGCATACAACAAGGACACTGGCATTATGGGGGCGACCTCGGCCGGCGCAGCTGCGACCGCGGCACCGGCACCAGGCGCTGCGGCGTCCAGCGCGACAGGGGCTGGCATCGCTTGGGCTGCGTCGCCCTGACCAGGGGCATTACCTCCTGCAGCGTCCATTTTTCTTCAGAAATCTGCGCGCTCCCTTTCCACTTCCTGGGTCAGAACGCTCTCTGAATTGTGGGGATTCTGGGGCGGCCACACCTCTTCGTGGGCGGTGCTCTTCTCCCTCGCGCGGGCTGCAGCGCGCGCTTTTGAAGATGGCAATATGGCGGCGGTTCAATTTTTGCGGTCGGACCTCTGAGGCACACGGTCACCTGTCTGAACAGGTCTAGTCCTTATCCTGTTCGTGACGCCAGAAGATGTGAAGCCCCACAGGTGTTGTATCGGTGCATACCTTCAGGGACTCCACGTAGCTGGTGCTGGTCACAGGTAGGGAATCTTCAGTTTTGATCGTGACGCCACTCTCAGTATTGCGGTCAGTGGGGACCGCCACTGCAGGTTAGGGGACGCCTGGGGCTGATGGTGGGTGCAGTCGGATATAGTAGCCTCCTGAGAGTGAGGCAAGCCCCAGGGCCCGGTGTGAGTTTGTAGTACCACAAGTCGCAGAATGACTCAAACACAGTCCAAGAAGTCTTTTAACGTGTTTACTCACTGTTTGGAGGTCACGGTGAGACGCCCGGGCGACACTGTGATAACCAGGTGGAACCAGGAATTCCAGGAGGCCGTTCTGAGGGTAGCTGTCCACTCGCCTTCCTTGCACTCTTTCTGTTTTAGGAGGATCCTTTGCTTGAAGCGTGGTAGGACCCCTCCAGGGAAGCTGTTACCACCCTGCTCCCCTCTCTCTGGCTCGCCTGCCGGCAGCGTGGCCTTGGTGGGATGGCTTCTGGCCCTGTCCCCTTATGGGCCTGGTGTGCTGCTTGGCTCAAGCTCTGTGTAGTCGTGGTGAGGGCATGAAGTACCCCCCCAACCTGTAGGTTAAGCAGCTCTGGATGATCTGCTGCCTGTACTGGGGACCTAGTTCCCCTTGTGTGCTCGGATACCGGGATCTCCTTACTCAGCCACCCCTCTTTCTCTGGATGCTCTTCAGGCCGACCCACAGTACTCCGTTCTCCTCCGCTTTCAGCTACAGCACTCCTCAGGACCTGTCTGCACGGGAGCTTCTCTGCTCCCCCTCCATACACTTCAACTTCTTCCTCTCCACTCCTCACTTCCTCTCTCTCTCTGCCCTGCTTCCTAGCAACCAGCCCCTGAACACACCCCTAGCTGGGAATTGAAAGTTAACCCCTTCTGGCTACCCAAGGGTCCCCTCTGGTGATGTGGGAGGCCTGGTCACTATATGTTTGTGTGTGCACCTCATCCTGGCCTTTGGAGATTACCTGGAAGCATTGCTCCCGCATGGGTGCAATACTCTGTGGCGCCTGACCAGGTCAGGGGCGCCACATGAGCAGCTGCTGTAACCGCATACCCAGCACTGACTGACAGCCAGCTATGTACTCATGCAATGCTGAGCTGGCTGTCAGTCAGTACTGGGGCCTGATTACAGCTGACTGTGACAGAAACCACAATCCTATGACTGAAAGCCAAGGCTGCTGAAAGGAATAAAGTTCATTGCCTTGCAACAGCGGGACACTCAATGCAGTGACCACACGGTGTCAGAATGTTATTAACCTGCAGATTAACCCTAAATCTGCAGGTTAATAGCGTTATTTTTACATGACAGATTCCCTTTACATACTGTCTTTGTTAGCTGCTAATTTTCTTGGTTGGGGCTGATACAGAGCGCAGCAGTTGTGATGAGTTTGTCATCAACTTCTGTCCTCAGCATAGGCAGCAACCAAGTTAACAAAGCTCACTTCATTATACTGAGAACATTGTCATCTTGGTCACTGCCAATGCAGAGCACAGCAGCCGATGACAAACTCATCACAACTGCTGCGCTCTACAAAGACTGCATTGGGCAGGCACACAGTGCAGTGCTTTAAGGAGAGGATGTTGCTGGCAATGCATATTTAACAGTAAGAGGACAGGATTTAGAAGCTGGTATATGCCCCTATGACATCTGACATGCGCAGACACAGACAATGGAGAGATTAGTCTCTCCTTCATCTCCTCACCTATGCTCCCATTCTCGCAGGCGAGAGAATTGGAGCACGCGGCTCACGCTCACAGCAGAGTTTGAGCTGAGTGTCAGCATATTGCATCGGAAGCTCTCGCATTGTATGCTATACGCTCATCTGACCCCGGCCTTATGCGGGCTTTACACGAGTTGACCGATCGTGCAATTTCACAATCGATCGTACCCGCCCCCGTCATTTGTACATCATGGGCAAATCGCTGCCCGTGTCGCACAAAGTCGTGAAACACCTGTCACGCGTACTTACCTGCTGAGCAACCTCGCTGTGGGCGGCGAACATCCACTTCCTGAAGGGGGAAGGACGTTCGCCGTCACAGCAACGTCAAACAGCCGCCGGCCAATAGAAGCGGAGGGGCGGAGATGAGCGGGACGTAAACATCCCGCCCACCTCCTTCCTTCCGCATAGCCGCCGGGAGCCGCGGGACGCAGGTAAGCTGTGTTCATCGTTCCCGGGGTGTCACACGGAGCAATGTGTGCTACCCCGGGTACGATGAACAACCGGCGCCATTTTAATTAAACAATTTTTTAAAACTGAGCGAAGAGTACACGACTCACAATTTGTGAGCGATACTGCGTCGCTCGGAGGTGTCACACGAGACGACGTCATGAAAACCGTGACCCCCGACGATGCATCGCACGATAGATCGTCTCGTGTAAAGCCCGCATTAGTCTAGCGCTACATAGAAACTAGTAGTGGATTAGGGGAACAAAGGGAAGTATTTTTTTGTTGTCAATATTTGCATGTCATGCATCAAACTGTGTGTGAGACTGTGGGGATACTATACTGTGTGTGGGGGACTGTGGAGGCACTATACTGTGTGTGGGGGACTGTGGAGACACTATACTGTGTGTGGGGGACTGTGGAGACACTATACTGTGTGTGGGGGACTGTGGAGACACTATACTGTGTGTGGGGGACTGTGTGGACACTATACTGTGTGTGGGGGACTGTGGGGACACTATACTGTGTGTGTGAGACTGTGGGGATACTATACTGTGTGTGGGGGACTGTGGAGGCACTATACTGTGTGTGGGGGACTGTGGAGACACTATACTGTGTGTGGGGGACTGTGGAGACACTATACTGTGTGTGGGGGACTGTGGGGACACTATACTGTGTGTGGGGGACTGTGGGGACACTATACTGTGTGTGGGGGACTGTGGGGACACTATACTGTGTGTGGGGGGGACTGTGGAGACACTATACTGTGTGTGGGGGACTGTGGAGACACTATACTGTGTGGACACTATACTGTGTGTTGGGGACTGTGGGGACACTATACTGTGTGTGGGGGCACTGTGGGGACATCATACATTGGAGGGGGTTACTGTGGGGGCAATCATACTGTTTGTGAGGGCATCATACATGATGCGGCGACTGTGGGGACCATCATTCTACTTCTGGGTATCACATATATGTGAGGACAATATACTGCATGCACCTCATGATGTTATTTGCTCATATACCTGATATATGTGGAGAGAAAGAAAGGGGGAGGGAGAGAGCGGAGATTCCTGATCAGAAAATAACGCTGTGAAACCGGACTCAAACCGTCACAGTGTGAATACACCTGCGGTTTAGCAACGGTATTTCATGACAACATTGAAGTCAATGGGAGGAAAAAACGCTGCTAAACCGGACTGATAATTGACGTGCTGCAGGTTTTTTCTGCATCAAAAACTGGACCAAAACCAAACGGAAAAAAACTGCAGTGTGTGGACAGCAAATAAAAAAACCCATTGACTTTGTTGGCTTTAGGAGAGACATGCAGATTTTAAAAAAAAAAACGCATCAAAAACCCCAGCGTGTGCACAGGGCCCTGTGCGCACACTACGTTTTTACCCACGTTTTTGCTGCAGAAATTTCTTGAGAAAATGGTTGTAACCTTTCTGCAGACATTCCCCAGCAAAACCTATGGAAGAAAAAATTAGCTGTGCGCACACTGCATTTTTTTCTCAGGAAAATTCTTCCAGTAGATTTTCTTGAGAAAAAGAATGAGCATGTCACTTCTTTTCTGTGGGTACCTTCGTTATTCACTCCATTGACTGTAATGTAATCATGAAATAGCACAGGGTAGCAACGCAGGTAGCAAAATTTGTGCATTTCATTGCGTTTTCCTGCGTTATTCCCGCGTTATTTTGCGTTTTTCAGGACACGATGTTCATCACTACCCTGCGTTTTGCAGGGAAGTGATGTCATTAGGACAGGAAGAGGAATCTGAGCAGAGAGTAAACACACACATATCACACTCACACACAGACACAGACATATAGGATACACATAGAAATCAAATGTACATATTAAAAATATAAAACGAAAAAGAACAATGCGGGCTCCGCCATATTTTTGCCGTCCAGCCAAGGTAAACACACTTCTTTGTTCCACGTAGTAGATTCTCTGTCTGGTGTCGCTAGTGTGTCGTTCTTTGTGGATCTGAATGAAATGAAATAGAATGAATGAAAGCACTACTGCGTCTTCCTTTGTTTGGCACGGTCACCCAATCAGGCGCAGCTGTAGTGATCACCAATCGCAATAGAGGGGCGTGAAAAAAAGCAATACAAAGGCGCTGTAGCAATCACCAATCAGAACAGAGGGGCGTAAAAAGAGGCAACGCAAAACATGTCTAGGGGTAAACACCACGCCTCTATCAAGGTCTGAGTCGTCGCATAGCAACCGTCGAGGTCGCTATGATCGCTGCTCCATCGCTGCTTAAAATTACATGTTTGACAGCTTACTAGCGATCATCTAAGGTCGCTGTTATGTCACAGGAAATGGTGACGTAACAGCGATGTCGTTGTCGTTATGTGTGAACCCAGCTTTAGGCCCGTTTCACACGTCAGTGAAAAACAGTGACGTTTTTCACTGGTGTGTAAAACACGCACATGTCCCTGCGTGTGCCGTGATTCACGGCACACGTGGGTTGTCTAAGTGCAATCCGGGCTCCGTTCTCCGTGGCCCGTGATTGCACTTAGAAAACAACTCACCTGTGCGCGCTCCCGCTGTCCATGGTGCTGATCACTCCCGCGGTGCAGCATCCGGCCGGTGGTGACCCCCGCAGCAGCTGCTTCCGGGTCGGCTGTGTCGCGCATAATGAATATGCGCGACAATAATGAGCCGGCTCAGAAGCAGCAGGGAGAACGGGCTGCAGAGAGCGTCGCTGGACGCCGGGTGAGTAAAAATGATTTTTATTTTAAAAGCACGTTTTTTTTTGGCACGTGTTTCATGGACCACACCACTGCGTGGTCCGTGGGACATCAGTGATGCCAGAAAAAAATGGACATGTCTCCGTGCGGCAATCACGCACACGCGGGTACGCCGCACGGAGACACGTGCAGTGAAAAATCACTGACGTGTGAGCAGACCCATTCATTATAATGGGTCTGCGTATGTCAGTGATTCTGGTACGTTTTAAAAAAAGCACAAACGTCCCAGAATCACTGACGTGTGAAAGGGGCCTTAGAGACAGCTTTCATGATTAACCTGTAAGTAAAGTGAATAAACACAAACACCGAAAAATCCTTTATTTTAAATAAAACACAAAAAAGCCCCCTCTTTCACCACTTTATTAACCCCCCCCAAACACACAGCTCCGGCGTAATCCACGCAGGTCCCACGACGCTTGCATCCAGCCGCGTCTGACACAGTACTCAATGCAGCCTCGTTCAGTGAGCGATGCTGCAGGGGTAACTACAGGTCATTTCTCATGATCAGTAATGTGAACACATTACCGCTCGCGAGAACTGCAGTGTGTCCTCACAGGGACTCTATCTATTGATTATCTTTCTATCTATCTATCCATCTATCTATCCATCTATCTATTTATCTACCTGCCTATCTATTTATCTACCTGCCTATCTATTTATCTATAGATTATCTATCCATCAATCTATTCATCTATCCATCTTTCTATCTATCCATTATCTATTTATTTATCTATCTATCTATCTATCCATTATCTGTCTATCTATCTATCTATCCATTATCTATTTATTTATCTATCTATCCATTATCTATCTATTCATTATCTATTTATCTATTTATCTATCTGTCTATCTATCTATTATCTATCTATTATCTATCTGTCTATCCATCTATCTATCGAATATCTATCTATTATCTATATTATTTATTGCTGTTAAAGCATTAAAAAACGCAGGGCCTAACCTGCAAAAAAAGCACCAAAAACGCACCAAAACGCAGTAAAAACGCATGCGTAATTGGTGCTTTTTTTTAATGCGGGTGCGCTACTCCTTCACTCTCAAGAAATTTCTTATTAGTTTTGTATTGCGCACATAGCCTAAAAATTCTTTTTTAGTGACACAATCATTTTACACAAAAAAAACTGTAGATTTGTAATCTTCAGACATCTAATTTAAAGAGGTTGTCACTAAAGATGAGTGAAGCCAAGGTTCAGTGTTCATACCGAACACAGACTTTCAAAACACCGAGTTTGGATTTGGAGTGATTTACATCTGCAAACTACTCATGTGAGCATCATCAGCATCGCTGTGCTCAGGTATGCTCGGTGCTCAGCCCAGTGTGAGTCGCTTGCAGTGTTTGAATGGCTCACACTGTAGGTAACAACAGCATGATCAGATGTAGTGTGTACCAAACAAAACAAAAAAAGAAAAAAAAAACACCCCCGGAAGTGATCTGTTTATGCCTGGCTGCATGTGGGTGGAGACCTGAACTGCCCAATTAGTGATTTCCATCGGAATTCATGCCAAGTTTGGGTCCAAACCAAACTTTTTCAAAAGTCCAGCTGAACCCGCCGAACCGAATTTCAACAAGTCCGCTCATCTCTAGTATTCACATACATAATCCTCTTGTCACGATTCCTATATGAAGAACATTCTGCATTGTTCTGCTCTGCTCTCCTGCAGAGCCGGTATATGTTGCCTATAGTGCAGAGCATTTTGTAGGATGAATGCTCTGCTGGTTATTTCACAGCACAGGGTTGCACGCTGGTCCTGGGAGGTGCTCACACAGATGGTTCTTGTTCCCGGTGATTGCTCTGCTTCATTGGGAAGCGTGATAGCTCAGGACGCCACCAGTCGTACTTCCTGGTTACAGTGGTGCTGTTGGCTCCCGTGGTGCTCAGTGTTCAGAGCTTGGCCTCTTAACTCTAGACTGTAGTTGACTCGTCTCTGTCTGTCCCCCCGTTACTGTTGTTACTTCCTGGCTTCTGACCTCAGACTTCCTCCTGATCACGTCCCCGTCTGCTCCCTGTATTTTGGTATGTACTTTCCTGGAACCCTGACCTTTGACTTGTACTTTGACCTTGTCTCTGTCTGCCTCCCGTGTACTGTTGTGCCTTCCTGGTTTATAATCTCGGCCTGTCTGACTACCTCTCCATTTACTGCATGCAAGTAGTGTCTAGCGCAATTCCATGTAAGCACATTTGTGCATCATGGAAGGATTACCACTGAGCGAATACTAAATATTCGGGATAGTGTTACTGAACATCTAATTAGTACAAATAATGAACCTACTGCAAGTCAATAGGGAACCCGATCATTTTTCTGGGAAATCTTCAAGAAAAATGCTCGGGTTCCCTATTTACTTGCATTAGGTTTGTGATTTGTGACGAATACTGGAATAGTACTAAGTATTCGGTACAAATAACCAGAACCCGAATATTTAGTATTCGCCCGTCACTAATTACCATGCTTAGGGCCCCTTTATAAACCAGAGCAGACAATCAGGATTTTGCCTAAGAAGGGAGGTCCAGTTGGATCCTATATTTGTATCCGTTTGTTTTTCCCATTTAGTGCACTTATTTCAGCACCACCAGAATGTCAATGTGAAGGGGAGAGAATTAAATGGCTCACACTTTTGGAATATTTTGTCCATCCTGCGCTGAGTATTTTTGAGCTGTGGATCGGCGTTGCACACAGTGTTCTAGGTAAAGTATGTCTGAGCTTAAAACCACAAAAATGTTATATATATATATATATATATATATATATATATATATATATATATATATATATATACATATATACATATATATATTATGTTATTTTTTTTAATTTAGTGGTAAGATAAATAGTGAAACTTTTTAGGTGATTGTTAATACGATATTTTTTTTTATATTCCACAACACACGTGGTCTGTCATCTACTTTTGCGACTTTGAAAATGAAGAAATCCGGCACTCAGAAATGGATCAGGTGAAAACCAATAGCAAGTTTATTTTAGCAGTCCAAAGGTAATTGTGTATGAATTTGTCATGTTTCTGTCAAAAACAGATCTTCATCAAACGTACACTGAAGTAAAACAAGACAAATATGAGGATTCAAAAAAAATATGTACAACATAAAAAAGGAGATGTTATTTCAAAACCAGCGGAGATGGAAGTTACAAAGCGAATGAGATGGTACAGCCGTAATTGACAAGAACAATCAATAATTTCAGTGATGCAGCAGAAGCGTATAACATGATACCGAGGGCAATAAATAGTGTAGTTTTTACACAAAAAAAAAGAGGGGAAGAAACGGAAAATGTCATAAAAAGGAAGACAGAGAAATAACAAAGAAAGAGGGAAAAATATATTAAATGAAAAGAGAAAGGTCTTATGATATAAAATGAAACACAAGGTAGTAGAGAGAATAATAATAATACTCTTTATTTCTATAGCGCCAACATATTCCGCACTGCTTTTCAATTCAGAGGTTCATATATAAACATTCATAACTAAGTCTATGTGCCCACGTTGCGTTCTGTCCCTGCAGAAATTTCTGCAGCGATTTGAACAGTACACGTGCTCTTCAAATCGCTGCAGAAACAGTGCGTACTGAAAAGCCGATTTCATGTGCTCTGCATGCAGCCCCTCCCATAGACAGAGCGGGGGCTGCATGCAAAGTGCACGAAAGAAGTGACATGTCTTAGAACGCAGCGATTCAGCAGTGGAGACAGGGGCAGGATCACCTGGAATTAGTGGGCGGGAGCGGTCATAGTGGGCGTATGTCCACGTGGTCATGGAGTTCTTTAAAATAGAAGTGGGGGTCTGGGGGTAAGACCCCCAAGCATGGAGGGTTGCAGGGGGGGAAGCAACCCCTTGCATAATTAAACCCCTACTTCTGTTATAAACCACCGATTTCTGAAATTTCAGCTTTTGCTGGTACTGTAAAAAGCAGCTTTTAGTTTGCATAAGAAAAGCTGAAAAAAAAACCTGCTGCAAAAAGACGTGAACATTAGAGATGAGCGAACCGGTCGCGGTTCGGCTCGAGGTTGGTTCGCCGAACGGACCTCCCGTTCGAGTTCGGTTCGTCGAACGTTCGACGAACCGAACTCGAACTGCATAGGAAACAATGGCAGGCAATCACAAACACAGAAAAACACCTAGAAAACACCCTCAAAGGTGTCCAAAAGGTCACAAACAACTCACAACACATGGGAAAGTGACAAGGACATATACTCATGCGAAAACAAAAGAGCTGGACAAGGAAAAAGAGGAGGACACACAGATATATGAGTATATGCAAGGAAACATCGATTCCATTATTGTGCAACTTGAGCCCTGCTCATTCTTGGCTTCCAATCTTGATAAATTGCCTGAGCTCGCCACGTACGTCTTGGGGATCTTGTCGTGTCCTGCAGCCAGCGTTCTCTCGGAACCTGTCTTCAGTGCTGCTGTGGGTCTGCTGGCAGATAAGCACACGTGTCTGTCCACTGACAATGTGGACATGGCTCTCAGAGGACTTTTCTTCCCCTGGGTCAGCCAGGGGACGGGAAAGGCACGCGTATTTTTGAGAGTGCTTCATGCAAAGCATCTTTTTCTTTTTCAAAAGGGGGCTCAACCGATGCCAGTCAAGTGGGGTGTGTGTGGCCCAGTGAGTGGCAACGAGGGAGACTGTGGTTGGAGTCCCCTCGCTGTGTTTCTAAAAGAACCAAGATGAACAAGTCATGGCTCTCAGAGGACTTTTCTTCCCCGGGGTCAGCCAGGGGACGGGAAAGGCACGCGTATTTTTGAGAGTGCTTCATGCAAAGCATCTTTTTCTTTTTCAAAAGGGGGCTCAACCGATGCCAGTCAAGTGGGGTGTGTGTGGCCCAGTGAGTGGCAACGAGGGAGACTGTGGTTGGAGTCCCCTCGCTGTGTTTCTAAAAGAACCAAGATGAACAAGTCATGGCTCTCAGAGGACTTTTCTTCCCCGGGGTCAGCCAGGGGACGGGAAAGGCACGCGTATTTTTGAGAGTGCTTCATGCAAAGCATCTTTTTCTTTTTCAAAAGGGGGCTCAACCGATGCCAGTCAAGTGGGGTGTGTGTGGCCCAGTGAGTGGCAACGAGGGAGACTGTGGTTGGAGTCCCCTCGCTGTGTTTCTAAAAGAACCAAGATGAACAAGTCATGGCTCTCAGAGGACTTTTCTTCCCCGGGGTCAGCCAGGGGACGGGAAAGGCACGCGTATTTTTGAGAGTGCTTCATGCAAAGCATCTTTTTCTTTTTCAAAAGGGGGCTCAACCGATGCCAGTCAAGTGGGGTGTGTGTGGCCCAGTGAGTGGCAACGAGGGAGACTGTGGTTGGAGTCCCCTCGCTGTGTTTCTAAAAGAACCAAGATGAACAAGTCATGGCTCTCAGAGGACTTTTCTTCCCCGGGGTCAGCCAGGGGACGGGAAAGGCACGCGTATTTTTGAGAGTGCTTCATGCAAAGCATCTTTTTCTTTTTCAAAAGGGGGCTCAACCGATGCCAGTCAAGTGGGGTGTGTGTGGCCCAGTGAGTGGCAACGAGGGAGACTGTGGTTGGAGTCCCCTCGCTGTGTTTCTAAAAGAACCAAGATGAACAAGTCATGGCTCTCAGAGGACTTTTCTTCCCTTGAGTCAGCCAGGGGACGGGAAAGGCATGCGTATTTTTGAGAGTGCTTCATGCAAAGCATCTTTTTCTTTTTCAAAAGGGGGCTCAACCGATGCCAGTCAAGTGGGGTGTGTGTGGCCCAGTGAGTGGCAACGAGGGAGACTGTGGTTGGAGTCCCCTCGCTGTGTTTCTAAAAGAACCAAGATGAACAAGTCATGGCTCTCAGAGGACTTTTCTTCCCCGGGGTCAGCCAGGGGACGGGAAAGGCACGCGTATTTTTGAGAGTGCTTCATGCAAAGCATCTTTTTCTTTTTCAAAAGGGGGCTCAACCGATGCCAGTCAAGTGGGGTGTGTGTGGCCCAGTGAGTGGCAACGAGGGAGACTGTGGTTGGAGTCCCCTCGCTGTGTTTCTAAAAGAACCAAGATGAACAAGTCATGGCTCTCAGAGGACTTTTCTTCCCTTGAGTCAGCCAGGGGACGGGAAAGGCATGCGTATTTTTGAGAGTGCTTCATGCAAAGCATCTTTTTCTTTTTCAAAAGGGGGCTCAACCGATGCCAGTCAAGTGGGGTGTGTGTGGCCCAGTGAGTGGCAACGAGGGAGACTGTGGTTGGAGTCCCCTCGCTGTGTTTCTAAAAGAACCAAGATGAACAAGTCATGGCTCTCAGAGGACTTTTCTTCCCCGGGGTCAGCCAGGGGACGGGAAAGGCACGCGTATTTTTGAGAGTGCTTCATGCAAAGCATCTTTTTCTTTTTCAAAAGGGGGCTCAACCGATGCCAGTCAAGTGGGGTGTGTGTGGCCCAGTGAGTGGCAACGAGGGAGACTGTGGTTGGAGTCCCCTCGCTGTGTTTCTAAAAGAACCAAGATGAACAAGTCATGGCTCTCAGAGGACTTTTCTTCCCTTGAGTCAGCCAGGGGACGGGAAAGGCACGCGTATTTTTGAGAGTGCTTCATGCAAAGCATCTTTTTCTTTTTCAAAAGGGGGCTCAACCGATGCCAGTCAAGTGGGGTGTGTGTGGCCCAGTGAGTGGCAACGAGGGAGACTGTGGTTGGAGTCCCCTCGCTGTGTTTCTAAAAGAACCAAGATGAACAAGTCATGGCTCTCAGAGGACTTTTCTTCCCCGGGGTCAGCCAGGGGACGGGAAAGGCACGCGTATTTTTGAGAGTGCTTCATGCAAAGCATCTTTTTCTTTTTCAAAAGGGGGCTCAACCGATGCCAGTCAAGTGGGGTGTGTGTGGCCCAGTGAGTGGCAACGAGGGAGACTGTGGTTGGAGTCCCCTCGCTGTGTTTCTAAAAGAACCAAGATGAACAAGTCATGGCTCTCAGAGGACTTTTCTTCCCTTGAGTCAGCCAGGGGACGGGAAAGGCATGCGTATTTTTGAGAGTGCTTCATGCAAAGCATCTTTTTCTTTTTCAAAAGGGGGCTCAACCGATGCCAGTCAAGTGGGGTGTGTGTGGCCCAGTGAGTGGCAACGAGGGAGACTGTGGTTGGAGTCCCCTCGCTGTGTTTCTAAAAGAACCAAGATGAACAAGTCATGGCTCTCAGAGGACTTTTCTTCCCCGGGGTCAGCCAGGGGATGGGAAAGGCACGCGTATTTTTGAGAGTGCTTCATGCAAAGCATCTTTTTCTTTTTCAAAAGGGGGCTCAACCGATGCCAGTCAAGTGGGGTGTGTGTGGCCCAGTGAGTGGCAACGAGGGAGACTGTGGTTGGAGTCCCCTCGCTGTGTTTCTAAAAGAACCAAGATGAACAAGTCATGGCTCTCAGAGGACTTTTCTTCCCCGGGGTCAGCCAGGGGACGGGAAAGGCACGCGTATTTTTGAGAGTGCTTCATGCAAAGCATCTTTTTCTTTTTCAAAAGGGGGCTCAACCGATGCCAGTCAAGTGGGGTGTGTGTGGCCCAGTGAGTGGCAACGAGGGAGACTGTGGTTGGAGTCCCCTCGCTGTGTTTCTAAAAGAACCAAGATGAACAAGTCATGGCTCTCAGAGGACTTTTCTTCCCCGGGGTCAGCCAGGGGACGGGAAAGGCATGCGTATTTTTGAGAGTGCTTCATGCAAAGCATCTTTTTCTTTTTCAAAAGGGGGCTCAACCGATGCCAGTCAAGTGGGGTGTGTGTGGCCCAGTGAGTGGCAACGAGGGAGACTGTGGTTGGAGTCCCCTCGCTGTGTTTCTAAAAGAACCAAGATGAACAAGTCATGGCTCTCAGAGGACTTTTCTTCCCCGGGGTCAGCCAGGGGACGGGAAAGGCACGCGTATTTTTGAGAGTGCTTCATGCAAAGCATCTTTTTCTTTTTCAAAAGGGGGCTCAACCGATGCCAGTCAAGTGGGGTGTGTGTGGCCCAGTGAGTGGCAACGAGGGAGACTGTGGTTGGAGTCCCCTCGCTGTGTTTCTAAAAGAACCAAGATGAACAAGTCATGGCTCTCAGAGGACTTTTCTTCCCCGGGGTCAGCCAGGGGACGGGAAAGGCACGCGTATTTTTGAGAGTGCTTCATGCAAAGCATCTTTTTCTTTTTCAAAAGGGGGCTCAACCGATGCCAGTCAAGTGGGGTGTGTGTGGCCCAGTGAGTGGCAACGAGGGAGACTGTGGTTGGAGTCCCCTCGCTGTGTTTCTAAAAGAACCAAGATGAACAAGTCATGGCTCTCAGAGGACTTTTCTTCCCCGGGGTCAGCCAGGGGACGGGAAAGGCACGCGTATTTTTGAGAGTGCTTCATGCAAAGCATCTTTTTCTTTTTCAAAAGGGGGCTCAACCGATGCCAGTCAAGTGGGGTGTGTGTGGCCCAGTGAGTGGCAACGAGGGAGACTGTGGTTGGAGTCCCCTCGCTGTGTTTCTAAAAGAACCAAGATGAACAAGTCATGGCTCTCAGAGGACTTTTCTTCCCCGGGGTCAGCCAGGGGACGGGAAAGGCACGCGTATTTTTGAGAGTGCTTCATGCAAAGCATCTTTTTCTTTTTCAAAAGGGGGCTCAACCGATGCCAGTCAAGTGGGGTGTGTGTGGCCCAGTGAGTGGCAACGAGGGAGACTGTGGTTGGAGTCCCCTCGCTGTGTTTCTAAAAGAACCAAGATGAACAAGTCATGGCTCTCAGAGGACTTTTCTTCCCTTGAGTCAGCCAGGGGACGGGAAAGGCATGCGTATTTTTGAGAGTGCTTCATGCAAAGCATCTTTTTCTTTTTCAAAAGGGGGCTCAACCGATGCCAGTCAAGTGGGGTGTGTGTGGCCCAGTGAGTGGCAACGAGGGAGACTGTGGTTGGAGTCCCCTCGCTGTGTTTCTAAAAGAACCAAGATGAACAAGTCATGGCTCTCAGAGGACTTTTCTTCCCCGGGGTCAGCCAGGGGACGGGAAAGGCACGCGTATTTTTGAGAGTGCTTCATGCAAAGCATCTTTTTCTTTTTCAAAAGGGGGCTCAACCGATGCCAGTCAAGTGGGGTGTGTGTGGCCCAGTGAGTGGCAACGAGGGAGACTGTGGTTGGAGTCCCCTCGCTGTGTTTCTAAAAGAACCAAGATGAACAAGTCATGGCTCTCAGAGGACTTTTCTTCCCCGGGGTCAGCCAGGGGACGGGAAAGGCACGCGTATTTTTGAGAGTGCTTCATGCAAAGCATCTTTTTCTTTTTCAAAAGGGGGCTCAACCGATGCCAGTCAAGTGGGGTGTGTGTGGCCCAGTGAGTGGCAACGAGGGAGACTGTGGTTGGAGTCCCCTCGCTGTGTTTCTAAAAGAACCAAGATGAACAAGTCATGGCTCTCAGAGGACTTTTCTTCCCCGGGGTCAGCCAGGGGACGGGAAAGGCACGCGTATTTTTGAGAGTGCTTCATGCAAAGCATCTTTTTCTTTTTCAAAAGGGGGCTCAACCGATGCCAGTCAAGTGGGGTGTGTGTGGCCCAGTGAGTGGCAACGAGGGAGACTGTGGTTGGAGTCCCCTCGCTGTGTTTCTAAAAGAACCAAGATGAACAAGTCATGGCTCTCAGAGGACTTTTCTTCCCCGGGGTCAGCCAGGGGACGGGAAAGGCACGCGTATTTTTGAGAGTGCTTCATGCAAAGCATCTTTTTCTTTTTCAAAAGGGGGCTCAACCGATGCCAGTCAAGTGGGGTGTGTGTGGCCCAGTGAGTGGCAACGAGGGAGACTGTGGTTGGAGTCCCCTCGCTGTGTTTCTAAAAGAACCAAGATGAACAAGTCATGGCTCTCAGAGGACTTTTCTTCCCTGGGGTCAGCCAGGGGACGGGAAAGGCACGCGTATTTTTGAGAGTGCTTCATGCAAAGCATCTTTTTCTTTTTCAAAAGGGGGCTCAACCGATGCCAGTCAAGTGGGGTGTGTGTGGCCCAGTGAGTGGCAACGAGGGAGACTGTGGTTGGAGTCCCCTCGCTGTGTTTCTAAAAGAACCAAGATGAACAAGTCATGGCTCTCAGAGGACTTTTCTTCCCCGGGGTCAGCCAGGGGACGGGAAAGGCACGCGTATTTTTGAGAGTGCTTCATGCAAAGCATCTTTTTCTTTTTCAAAAGGGGGCTCAACCGATGCCAGTCAAGTGGGGTGTGTGTGGCCCAGTGAGTGGCAACGAGGGAGACTGTGGTTGGAGTCCCCTCGCTGTGTTTCTAAAAGAACCAAGATGAACAAGTCATGGCTCTCAGAGGACTTTTCTTCCCTTGAGTCAGCCAGGGGACGGGAAAGGCATGCGTATTTTTGAGAGTGCTTCATGCAAAGCATCTTTTTCTTTTTCAAAAGGGGGCTCAACCGATGCCAGTCAAGTGGGGTGTGTGTGGCCCAGTGAGTGGCAACGAGGGAGACTGTGGTTGGAGTCCCCTCGCTGTGTTTCTAAAAGAACCAAGATGAACAAGTCATGGCTCTCAGAGGACTTTTCTTCCCCGGGGTCAGCCAGGGGACGGGAAAGGCACGCGTATTTTTGAGAGTGCTTCATGCAAAGCATCTTTTTCTTTTTCAAAAGGGGGCTCAACCGATGCCAGTCAAGTGGGGTGTGTGTGGCCCAGTGAGTGGCAACGAGGGAGACTGTGGTTGGAGTCCCCTCGCTGTGTTATACATGCTTTTAGAAGGGCATGACATGGCTTGGAGGTTGACTTTCATAAAATGCAAACTGTTGGCTACCAAAATGCTGCCTTTCCAACAACTGTGGTTATAGGCAATGAGGAACATACTGATGAAGATGAGACGCAGATACCCGATTGGGATGACAACTTAAATATTCGGTCAGGGCAAGAAGAAACTCGGTCTGAGGGGGAGGGGAGTGCAAACACAACAATTGATGATGAAGTTCTAGATCCCACCTACTGTCAACCCACAGTCAGACACTCGAGGAGGTCAATAGAGGCGGTGGAGGAGGATGCAACCGACGTCGAAGTAACCTGGCGCCTTCCTGGACACAGTCGGAGCACTGGTAGCACGTCTACAACTGCATCCTCAGCCACCACTCTGCCTCTGAGCATTATTCGGGGTGGATCAACAGGTCGCATGGCCTCTAAGCCTTGCCTAGCCTGGTCCTTTTTTGACATAAAAAAAGATCGGCCAAATTATGTGATCTGTAACATTTGCCATGGTTATCTTAGTAGAGGTCAAAACCTCAGCAGTTTGACAACTTCTTCCATGAATCGTCACATGAATAAATATCATATGGCCTGGTGGGAAGCTCACCGTGCTGCAATGCGGCCTAGTGGAGCCAACCATCCACCGCCTGCCCCTTCCAGGGCATCCGCGCGCTCGTCATCTTCTAGGACTGTGGGGACAGCTGTCACACCTGTATTTCCACCCACAACTTCCACCACTGTAACCGCAACAGGCAGTTTGCTTGGTAGGTCGTCAGTTGGTTTGGAAGGGGAAACAAGTGAGTGTGTACAGCTCTCTCAGACATCGATAGCACCAACTTTGGATGAAGGCAACATCATGTCTCCGCCTGCACTTTCCTCCCAAAGCTGCATTTTTCCAGGGACACCCTACTCAACACCGTCTACACACAGCAGCCAGATCTCTGTCCCTCAGATGTGGTCAAATAAAAGGCCACTTCCTTCGACCCATGACAAAGCGAAGAGGTTGACTCTATCCCTCTGTAAGCTGTTGGCTACAGAAATGCTGCCTTTCCGCCTAGTGGACACACAGGATTTTAGAGACCTTATATCTGTCGCTGTGCCCCAGTACCAGATGCCTAGTCGCCACTACTTCTCTAAGAAAGGTGTGCCCGCGCTACACCAGCATGTCGCACACAATATCACCGCTTCCTTGAGAAACTCTGTGTGTGAACGGGTGAATTTCACCACCGATACTTGGACCAGTAAGCATGGACAGGGACGTTACATGTCGCTGACTGGGCACTGGGTAACTATGGTGATAGATGGTGAAGGGTCTGCTGCACAAGTCTTGCCGTCCCCACGACTTGTGTGTCAATCCTCTGTCTGTCCAAGTTCCGCCACTGCTTCTGCATCCTCCACCTCATCTGGGTCCTCCACCTCCGCCCCAAGCCTGCCTGGTCAGGCCACCAGCGTTCTCACTGCGCAGAAGGAATGACGCACCCCTCATTACTATGCTGGCAGCAGAGCGCAACGGCATCAGGCGGTCTTTAGCTTGACATGTCTTGGGAATAAGAGTCACACAGCTGAGGAGTTGTGGTCAGCTCTGCGGTCCGAGTTTAATAAATGGTTGTCTCCACTCAACCTGCAGCCTGGTAAGGCCGTGTGCGACAATGCTGCAAACCTGGGTGCGGCCCTTCGCCTGGGCAAGGTGACACACGTGCCTTGTATGGCTCACGTGTTGAACCTTGTTGTCCAGCAATTTTTAACACACTATCCCGGCCTAGATGGCCTTCTGACCAGGGCACGGAAACTGTCTGCAGTGCTCACTTCCGCCGTTCAACCGCCGCAGCTGAGCGACTTGCATCGCTCCAGAAGTCTTTCGGCCTGCCGGTTCATCGCCTGAAATGCGATGTGGCGACACGCTGGAATTCAACTCTCCACATGTTACAGCGACTGTGGCAGCACCGCAGAGCCCTGGTGCAATACATCATGACGTATAGCCTGGGCCAACGAGATGCAGAGGTGGGGCAGATCACCCTGATGGAGTGATCTCAGATCAAGGACCTATGCACCCTTCTGCACAGTTTCGACATGGCGACGAATATGTTTAGCGCTGACAATGCCATTATCAGCATGACGATTACAGTCATTTACATGCTGGAGCACACGCTAAACACTATTCGGAGTCAGGGGGTGGGACAACAGGAAGGGGAGGAACTACAGGAGGATTCATATGCGCAAGACACAACAACATCACCAAGGTCCAGACGTTCATCATCACCAACGCGGCAGGCATGGGACCATGGGGGACAGGGATCAACAAGGGCGCATGGTAGCAGGCGAGATGTTGAGGAAGGTGCAGGAGGACATGAAGATATGGAGGACGAACTGTCCATGGACATGGAAGACTCAGCAGATGAGGGGGACCTTGGTCAAATTTAAGTTGAAAGAGGTTGGGGGGAGATGACAGAGGAAGAAAGAACGGTTAGCACCTCTATGCCACAAACACAGCGTGGACTTGGTCCGCATGGCTGCGCAAGACACATGAGTGCCTTCTTGTTGCACTACCTCCAACATGACCCTCGTATTGTCAAAATTAGAAGTGATGATGACTACTGGCTTGCCACGCTATTAGATCCCCGGGACAAGTCCAAATTTTGTGACATAATTCCACCCATAGAAAGGGACGCACGTATGCAGGAGTATCAGCAGAAGCTGTTACTCGATCTTAGCTCGGCTTTTCCACCAAACAACCGTGCAGGTGAAGGGAGTGATTCTCCCAGTTGTAACTTGACAAACATGGGACGGCCTCGTCATCTTCAACAGTCTACCCGTACCAGTAGGACCGTATCTGGTGCTGGTAACAGCAATTTTATGGAATCTTTTCATAATTTTTTTAGACCCTCCTTTGCAAGGCCACCAGAGACATCAAGTGTGTCACATAGTCAACGGATGGAGAGGATGATACAGGAGTATCTCCAAATGAACATCGATGCAATGACTTTGCAAATGGAGCCTTGCTCCTTTTGTGCTTCAAATCTAGAAAAATGTCAAGAGCTCTCCAGTTACGCCTTGAAGATTTTGTCGTGTCCAGCTGCCAGCGTTGTCTCTGAACGTGTCTTCAGTGCTGCTGGGTGTGTGCTGACAGATAAGCGCACGCGTCTGTCCAGTGACAATGTGGACAGACTGACGTTCATCAAAATGAACAAGTCATGGATCCAGAAGGAATTTACTACCCCTGTGTCATCCTGGGGAGAGTAAATGCTTGTGGATTTGGAATGTGCTTGATGCAAATCAAAACATCCTGTTTGCAACTAGGGCACAAGTCCTGCCACTGATGGGGTGTCTGTGTGCCCAATTTGGGGAAAAAAGGTAGACTCCGCTTGGAGTAACCCTTGCTTGCTGTGTTTTTTAAAAATGATACAAGATGAACAGATCTGAAGGCAAGATGAAGGCAACATCATGTCTCCGCCTGCACTTTTCTCACAAACCTGCATTTTTCCAGGGACACCCTACTCAACACCGTCTACAGACAGCAGCCAGATCTCTGTCCCTCAGATGTGGTCAAATAAAAGGCCACTTACTGCGACCCATGACAACGCTAAGTGGTTGACTCTATCCCTCTGTAAGCTGTTGGCTACCGAAATGCTGCCTTTACGCGTAGTGGACACACAGGATTTTACAGACCTTATGTCTGTCGCTGTGCCCCAGTACCAGATGCCCAATCACCACTGCTTCTCCAAGAAAAGCATGCCCGCGCTACACCAGCATGTCGCACACAACATCACCACTTCCTTGAGAAAATCTGTGTGCGACAGGGTGCATTTCAACACAGATACTTGGACCAGTAAGCATAGACAGGGTCATTACATGTCACTGACTGGGCACTGGCAAACTATGGTGAGAGATGGAGAAGGGTCTGCTGTACAAGTCTTGCCGTCCCCACGAGTTGTTTCAATCCTTGTTCTGTATGTAGAAGTTAATACACTGCTTCTGCCTCTTCAACCTCGTGTGGGTCCTCTACCTTGGCGCAAACCCTGTGTGGTCAGGCCACCCTTCCTTGCAACTGCGCACAAGGACTACCACACACCTCCTTACTATGCTGGCAGCAGAGCTCAATGCCATCAGGCGGTCAAAGTTTTACTTTGAAATGTATGGGAAATGTGAGTCACACCGCTATTACAGAGAATAGTAGTCAGGCAGGGTCAAAACATTAATTGAGGAACAGGAACAGAATGGGACGGCCAGGAAAGAATCAGAAAACAAGCAGAGGTGAAATGCGTATCGGCCAACAAGGTACATAAACAGCAAGCAGGAAAAGTAGTCAGGTAACAAGCACACAAAATCATAAAACTGAACTGGGGGTAAAATTAACCAGAGGTTCATAGCTATGTCTGGCAGTGGTCTGCAGACAGGATGGGCATAAAAAAGGGTGTGGTGTCTTCCCATTGGTTGTAGCTGAATGATGGTATTTCATCTGTGAGATACCCACCAGCTACATTCAGCCAGAGATTATGCATCTGTCAAGGTAATGCAGCCCAGTGGGTGAGCATAACCTGCGTCCACCTGCGCCGCTGGCATCGACTACTCTCCCATCATCAGCACTATTCATGAAAGGAACACATTGTCACCTGGCGACCGGAGTACAAATTGACGGAGCGGACTCCGTTGGTGAATTAACAGCCGTGTGCGGCAATGATGCAAACCTGGCTGCGGGCCATCCTCAGGGCAATGTGACACACGTGCCTTTTAGGGCTCACGTGTTGAACCGAATTCGCCAGCAATTTTTAAAACACCATCACGGCCTACATGGCCTTGTGCAGTGGGCACGCTCGCTATGTGCTCACTTCCATCGTGCGCACACAGCAGCTCAACAACTTTCATCACTCCGGAAGTCTTAGGGTCTGGCAGTTAAACGCCGTAAATGCGATGTTTCGACACGCAGGAATTTGAATCTGCACATGTTGCAGCGTGTGTGGCAGCACCGCAGAGCCCTGCTGAAATACGGTAAGACATATAGCCTGGGATAACTTGATCCAGAGGTGGTGCAGATCACGCTGCTGGAGTGGTGTCAGATCAAGGACCTATGCACCCTGCTACACAGTTTTGAAATGTCGACGAAGATGTTTAGCACTGGCAATGTCATTCTCAGCGTGACAATTCTGGTCATCTACATGATGGAGCACACTGTAATTATTATTCGGAGTCAGGTGTTGGGACAAGAGGAAGGGGAGGAAGTACAGGAGGAGTCATATGCGGAAGGGATAACAAGATCTACGAGGTCCAGATGGTCAGCGGCACCTATGCGGCAGTCATGGTGAGGGAGAGGGATTAACAAGGGCGCATAGTATCAGCAAAAAGTGTTGATGAAAGTGCAGGAGCCCATGAAGAAATGGAGGACGAACTGGCGATGGGCATGGAAGACTCAGCAGATGAGTGAGAGCTTGCTCACATTTCGGTTGTGCGAGGTTGGGGGGAGAGGGCAGAGGAAGGATGCACGATTCTCACCTCTCTGCCACCAACACACCAAGGACTTGGTCCTCCTGGATGCACAAGACACATGAGCGCCTTCTTGCTGCACTACCTACATGACCCTCGGATTGTATGAATTTGAACTAATCCTGAATACTGGGTTGCCACACTGTTAGATCCCCGGTACAAGACAAAATTTGGCGAACTAATTCCTGCCATAGAAATAGACGCACGTATACAGGAGTATCTGCAGAATGTGGTACGCAATCTTAGATCTACTTGTCCACTAAACACCAGTGCTGCACAGAGTGAATCTCAACGCTTTGTCATGGATAGGAGGAAATGGTCTTTTACTTGTCCACATCGGAGGGACCGAGGGATGGCTGCTGTGCTGAGATGGCGTTGAGTACGGTGTCCCTGCACAGTTGCACTTTTGGTCATATCCCAAAATGAGTTGAAAAAGGACAGATGCTGTTGGAAAGGGGAACAGGTGTGTTGGAAAGGGGAAAAAAGTTTTGGTCCGTGGATTTGGTGGTTAAGCAACTGTAACATTTGCTGAAGAAACAACATCTGTTACAGTGGGACTGGCAGATTTGGATAAAGTGGTATATAATCTGTGACCGATATATAACGAAAATTAATAAGAAAAGAAAGAGAAAGGTATATATCCCCATCAGCAGTCAGTGTCCACCGTGCTCCCAGTTGGAAAAGGAGAGGTTGGCAACTTGAAGGTTTGGTGGAGGATACAGAGCTGTGTGGCTATGAAACTAATAGTAGCCTGAACCGAGTTAGACGCCATTCGGATCTGGAGACTGTGAGCCCTGTTAGCGTCACAGGGTCCACATGCCCACCCAGCCCAGGAACTCCCTGTTAACAACACAGGGGCCATTGAGTACGCTGACCGTGTGCGTAGGGGCCACACCTGTGGACAGCAGGCGCATCAGCAGCAGCAGGCCTGTTAATGCCACTGGGCTGCACAAGCAGGACTGTTAGGACAGGAGCTGGTCTTAACCGTTCTGCGTTACCAACTGTGGTGGTGGCCTGCATCCACCACCCGATCCCTGCCTACCTCTGGCCTAAAGCCGCAATGGGTTCAACACATGGAGGTGTGCTCTTTCGGAGCATAATAGAAGACTGCGCACCTCCTGGTTGGCTCCAGCCCCTTTTATAACCTGGGTCCGCCCCAAACCAGGGTGAACCACAATGCACCTCCTGGAGACAAAAGTAGAGTGACACGTCATGAGTGGCATAACTAGCGTCCTATTTGGAAACGCAACTTCAATGATGACCTCATGGCTGCCATGACCCAAACACCTCACCAGTCATCGTCTGAGCATCAATAATGCGGTGACAAGTCATAGGTGTGGGCCTCTGCAAGACATTTGGGAGGACACCTGATGCCCTGTGGTCTATATGGGACCCCCACATCAGGGCCAGGGCCAAAGAGTTCATTACCGGACCTAGTCTCTGATGCAGGAAGTGCCTGAGCATGCTCAGTATCATGAAATACAGTCTCTGAAAAAAGACTATCAGCTTTAGCATGGTGTCTATGCCCAAAACAGGACTTATACCCGGCACGGAATGCAAGCACCTGTGCAAAGAGGCTTTTCACACTTAGTGTGGGAGCATGCGCTGTATCCCGAAATGAAAACTTAGCGTCAGGAATGGCACAGTCAGGCTGAGCATACTCACTAGGCGAAACACTGTAATTATGCTGCAGCTGGGGTACATCGGCACACGCATGCGCACTAGCTGCCTCTCCACACTTAGACGTGGAGGGGAAATTTGTCTTGGAGATGCTGTCTATGAACAGAAGGAAAAGCTAAAGGAAGCCTGACTTTCTATCCCTCCGAATTATGAAATGCAGCAATGAATTCCATGAGTTTGCTATAACATTAGCGTAGCAAAATGTGCATGAGGGTGTGATGTAGAGGTGCTAGAAATAGCTTGTCACCAGTGGGGCACTAATGGAATACAACAGCCAGTTCTATGATGCCACAAAATGGCAGTATTTTGTGCTATCATTATAGCTTATTAAAAACAGAGCACGAGGTTGTCATGCAGAGGTGCTGCACATAGATTTGCAGTAGTGTGAATTGACAAAAGTACAATAGCCACGTTTAGGATACAACTAGGTACAGTGAGTGTTTGCTAGTATAATGGCTGAGTTTAAAAAAGTTTGAGTGTGCAATGCAGGCAGACGTGCTGCAAATAACGTTCTAATACTGTGAATTGACAAAAGTACAATAGCCACGTTTAGGATACAACTAGGTACAGTGAGTGTTTGCTAGTATAATGGCTGAGTTTAAAAAAGTTTGAGTGTGCAATGCAGGCAGACGTGCTGCAAATAACGTTCCAATACTGTGAATTGACAAAAGTACAATAGCCACGTTTAGGATACAACTAGGTACAGTGAGTGTTTGCTAGTATAATGGCTGAGTTTAAAAAAGTTTGAGTGTGCAATGCAGGCAGATGTCCTGCAAATAACGTTCTAATACTGTGAATTGACAAAAGTACAATAGCCATGTTTAGGATACAACTAGGTACAGTGAGTGTTTGCTAGTATAATGGCTGAGTTTAAAAAAGTTTGAGTGTGCAATGCAGGCAGATGTCCTGCAAATAACGTTCCAATACTGTGAATTGACAAAAGTACAATAGCCACGTTTAGGATACAACTAGGTACAGTGAGTGTTTGCTAGTATAATGGCTGAGTTTAAAAAAGTTTGAGTGTGCAATGCAGGCAGACGTGCTGCAAATAACGTTCCAATACTGTGAATTGAAAAAAGTACAATAGCCACGTTTAGGATACAACTAGGTACAGTGAGTGTTTGCTAGTATAATGGCTGAGTTTAAAAAAGTTTGAGTGTGCAATGCAGGCAGATGTCCTGCAAATAACGTTCCAATACTGTGAATTGACAAAAGTACAATAGCCACGTTTAGGATACAACTAGGTACAGTGAGTGTTTGCTAGTATAATGGCTGAGTTTAAAAAAGTTTGAGTGTGCAATGCAGGCAGATGTCCTGCAAATAACGTTCCAATACTGTGAATTGACAAAAGTACAATAGCCACGTTTAGGATACAACTAGGTACAGTGAGTGTTTGCTAGTATAATGGCTGAGTTTAAAAAAGTTTGAGTGTGCAATGCAGGCAGATGTCCTGCAAATAACGTTCCAATACTGTGAATTGACAAAAGTACAATAGCCACGTTTAGGATACAACTAGGTACAGTGAGTGTTTGCTAGTATAATGGTTGAGTTTAAAAAAGTTTGAGTGTGCAATGCAGGCAGATGTCCTGCAAATAACGTTCCAATACTGTGAATTAACAAAAGTACAATAGCCACGTTTAGGATACAACTAGGTACAGTGAGTGTTTGCTAGTATAATGGCTGAGTTTAAAAAAGTTTGAGTGTGCAATGCAGGCAGATGTCCTGCAAATAACGTTCCAATACTGTGAATTGACAAAAGTACAATAGCCACGTTTAGGATACAACTAGGTACAGTGAGTGTTTGCTAGTATAATGGCTGAGTTTAAAAAAGTTTGAGTGTGCAATGCAGGCAGATGTCCTGCAAATAACGTTCCAATACTGTGAATTGACAAAAGTACAATAGCCACGTTTAGGATACAACTAGGTACAGTGAGTGTTTGCTAGTATAATGGCTGAGTTTAAAAAAGTTAGAGTGTGCAATGCAGGCAGATGTCCTGCAAATAACGTTCCAATACTGTGAATTGACAAAAGTCCAATAGCCACGTATAGGATGCCACTAGGTACACTGAGTGTTTGCTAGTATAATGGCTTCGTTATAATTAGTTGGAGTGTGCAACGCAGGCAGATGCGCTCTGCAAATGTCTTGGCACTAGTGGGACTATAGCAAAGTCCAATAGCCACGTATAGGATGCCACTAGGTACACTGAGTGTTTGCTAGTAAAATTGCTTAGTTTAAAAAAGTTGTAGTGTGCAATGCAGGCAGACGTGCTCTGCAAATGTCTTTGCACTAGTGGGACTATAGCAAAGTCCAATAGCCACGTATAGGATGCCACTAGGTACACTGAGTGTTTGCTAGTAAAATTGCTTAGTTTAAAAAAGTTGTAGTGTGCAATGCAGGCAGACGTGCTCTGCAAATGTCTTTGCACTAGTGGGACTATAGCAAAGTCCAATAGCCACGTATAGGATGCCACTAGGTACACTGAATGTTTGCTAGTATAATGGCTTACTTAGAATGAGTTGGAGTGTGCAGAGGACAAGAGGGTACAGTGGCAGGATTGTGGTGCTCTGGGTAGAGGAATGGAAGCCTGCCTTTCTATTCCCTCCTAATGGTGAAATGCAGGGAGGAAATCCCTGACCTGGGCTACACAGACGCTGTTGCTGTTTGCAGGACCTGTCACTTATGGCTCTCTGACCCTGCCGCTTTGAGCCCTTAAAAGGACTGCTAGAATGTGCTCTCCCTAAGCTGTCTAACGCTGTGTATGCAGCGCATACAGCTGTATCGGCTATAGGACTCAGGAGGACGGAGCTGCGACACTGATGTCTGACACCAAAGACGCAGAAGGCAGATAATGGCGTTCGTGAAGAAAATGTCCGGTTTTATAATGCAGGGACATGTGACATGCAGATCCTATCACACATGCCGTTGCTTCTCTGGCTCAAAGTCCACTTAGGTGTGTGTGTGTCTGTGATTGGCTGACATGCTGGCCCGCCCCACAAGACGCGCGCGCTTAGGGAAGGAAGACAAGAAAAAAAAAAAAAAAAATGGCGATCGCCATTATAGAAACAGCAGTGATCTGAAGGCGCTGTTCACGCACACTATACACTGAAATGTGATAATAGTTTGATTCACAGAGTGACTTACACTATTACAGCAGAAACCAAGCTAGGATTTTGCTGTTTTTTGGCTGCTAGAACCGTTCTCGAACGTTTCTAGAACTATCGAGCTTTTGCAAAAAGCTCGAGTTCTAGTTCGATCTAGAACATGCCCCAAAATCACTCGAGCCGCGAACTGGAGAACCACGAACCACGAACCGCGCTCAACTCTAGTGAACATAGCTTTAGGCTATGTGCACATGTTGAGTATTTGGTGAGTTTTTTACCTCAGTATTTGTAAGCCAGGATCAGGAGTGGGTATAAAATGCAGAATTGGTGCCCGTGTTTCTATTAGGCTCCTTTCAGACGTCCGTGTTTAATTAGGTACAAGGCACATGCAACGGTATGGTCATACGTGTGTCACACGTGTGATATCTGTGTTTGCATACGAGTGTCATCAGTGTGACATGTACCGGAAAAAACACGGGTCTTTGAAATAAAAATATTTTCTATATTCACCTGTATCCAGCTCTGTTTTCTTCGGCTCTGCTGCCTCCTGCTTCTGACACCCGCTCATTATATTCATTGAATTATTCACTGCACCTCAGACCTGGAAGCATTGGGGACAGCAGCGCCGGTGACAGGTGAGTATTTAGCAAGCAGTGTGTGTGCAGTGCTGTCCAGGAGGTCATTGGAATTCCGAATTAACTCTGATGACATCCTGATGACACCCCAGCGACACCCGTGCTATAGCGGGTGTCACCATGGCGACTTCACGGGTTCATCAGAGTTTATTGGGAACTCTGATGACCTCCTGGACATCACTGTACAGACACTACTTGCTTGCTGAATACTCACCTGTCACCGGCGATGCTGTCCCTGGCGCTGTCCCCGGCAATGCTGTACCCAGCGATGCTGTCCTCGGCAATGCTCTGGCTTCCAGGTCCTCAGTGCAGTGAATAATCAATGAATATAATGAGAGCCGAAGAAAACAGCGCTGTATACAGGAGAATATAGACAATATTTTTATTTCAAAGACCTGTGTTCTCTCCGGTACTTGTCACACTGATGTCTCACGGATCACATCAGTGTGCGATCCGTGTGACACCCGTGCTGTTGGAGAAAAAACAGACATGTCTTCGTGTGTGCGTGCGGAGCCACGAGGGGTCACACAGTCCGTGTGAAAACACGGCAGTGTGAGTAACACCATAGAATAACATGGGTACGTGTGGCATCCGTGTTAAAGACGGATGTCAGACGTACCTGAAACACCAACGTCTGAAAGGGGCCTTATACTTTTCCTCTGATTGTTCCACTCCTGGTTTGGGGTTACAAATACTGAGGTACAAAACTCAACAAATTCTTAACATGGCCTAATAGTTCTCATAGTATAGAAGACTTGTGTCCTTTGGAGGGACAGGTGTCCTGTGTATTCATGATTTAGTGGCTTCATCCACTGATTGACAGTAATAGCAAGAAATTTGGCAATCAGTGACTAGAGGGCAAGTGGACTTATCCTATACATTAAACACCTATATTTTAGCTGGAATTCCACTGCAAAAAGTAAGGCGTAACTTCTCAAAAACTACTGAACATTAAGCCTAGGTTCACATTTCCGTTAAATTGTATCAGTCACAATCCGCGGCTCTGGTAAACAACGCAATCCATTTAGCGGATTCCGTTGTGTCCCATAGACTTGTATTAGTGGCGG
>NC_134353.1:867995865-868143365 GCF_048569485.1 Anomaloglossus baeobatrachus | reverse complement strand
CTATGGCAATCAGGATGAACCGGGTAAAGTGCCGCTATTGTCACATCTAATGGATGCGACAATCCTGGGCAGCTGCAGGCAGCTATTTTTAGGCTGGGGGGGCCCAGTAAGCATGGGTCCCCCCAGCCTGACAATGCAAACCCCAAGCTGTGGGGCTTTATCATGGCTGGGTATCAAAATTGTGGGGGGACCGCATGCCATTTTATAAAATTATTTATTTAATTTAAAAAAACAAAATGCATGCAGTCCCTCTTATCTTGATACGCAGCCAAGATAAGTGCATGGCTTGGGGCTGCAGCCTTTATCCATATGCTTTATCTGTTCTGGGTATCATAATATGGGGGGACCCAACGCCAATTTTTATATTATTTATTTAATTTTACTCCACTATAGAGCCGCAGGCAGGGTCTGTGATCACAAGGAGTGAGACACGCTGTCACACAGGCTGGGGGTGCGTCTGACTGCAACCAATCACAGACACCAGGACTGCTGGTATGTGAGGGAAGCAGTGCATATGGATGAGCAACAATGAACGACCCCAGAAGTAGTGTTACAGCCACACCAGAGACTCGGTCAGTATAATGTGCCTGCTCCAATCCCCTTATCCTTTCTAACACTATTTTTAAGCGACGGATTCTTGTCCCCATGGGGACTAGCACCAAACCAGATATCTAGGATCAAGTCTGAGTCAGAACTGGATTTTTTTTAAATTTGGTTTTACCCGCCGATCCCACATATCTGTGAATCCGCCCATTATCTGCTTTGTTTGAACAGTCATTTTGTGCTGACAGATTTCCTTTAAAGGGGTTGTCTCAGCTTCTTAAATGGATTTCTTAAATAGTTAAAATGATCTATAGAACTATTCATATTTCTTTCTGGAAAAAAAAAGACATTTCTATTTTTCATCTTTTTATTTGAACACAGATCAAGATCACCCATTCAAGCAAATAAGTTTGTGAAAAAGGATAGCGCATGGAGGCCATTCGTGTGTTATCCAGATGCTGTCTGATTTTTCCTGTTTATTGGGTATGAGATGCTTGATGATTTTTTTTTTGCAGGACAAAAATGTATATGGCACTGACTCATGGTATAAATGGACGCAGGGACCAAAAATGGAATAAAATCTGATCCAGCACAATAAAAAAAAAGTGTCCTTTTTTTTTCTTGCACACACACAAAAAAAAACAATGATGGTCTGAATGAGGCTTTGCCCAGTGTCAATCTAAATATTGTGGGTTGGGAATGGCTTCAATTGACTTTCCACTAGGCAACTTACCTTAAAGAGGATTTCCCAGACTGGAAACAAATATTAGGTCTCTACGAGTTTTCAGACGCTGGTTGAAGCAAAGCTGTTTCCTTTCACTATGAGCAAAGAGAGCAACTAAACACAAATAGATTACAAAATGTAATAACTGTTGATTTTCCCCAAAAAACTGAATTAAATTTACGCACGTAAAATTAGAATATCCACTTAAGGACCCCTTTCTATCAGTGTACATATATATAGATACAGTGGAACCTTGGATTACGAGCATAATTGGTTCTGGTGTCGCGGGCGGCGGGGCGCTGCGCTCGCTAACGCTCGGGTCCAGCGCTGTTGCTGCTGCTCGGTGGCTTGAGTGGTGGGCCGGATCCGGGGACTCGAGCAGCGCTCCTCGCCCGTGAGTGAAAAGGGGGGGGTTTGTTTTGGGGATTTAGTCCGTGACGCCACCTACGTATTGTGGTGAAGATGGACACCACCGCTGCTGGTGACGGGGATCCTGGGAGCGATGGTAGGGAGCAGCTGGGATGTTGTTTTCCCCTTCCGTAGGTAGGGGTTGGTGGTCCCGGGGCCCAGTGATGTGACGGGGAGGCAGGGTTGCAGGGACGGCGCGGCGCCGGACGGCACGGGTGTACTCACTCAGCAATAGAGGCACAGAGTCTCCGGTGAACCAAACGGCTGGATGGACGGGTCCCGTAGCCGGCTGCAGTGTCTCTCCCCGGACAGGTGATGGTGGCTGTCTCTCCCTGCACCTTTGTGTACTGTGTTGACTCCAATGGCTTCCCAACGGTAGTCCGCTCCCCGGTGTATAGATACCGCAGGAGCCCGTTTTGCCCGCAGGCGCTGGCCCTTGGATTTCTAGCCGGTGGCGGTGGCTGTATATCCTCACGGTGTGAGCGGTTGCCTTCAATCGGGACTTGGTTGTTAGGGAACCCCGGGAGTTCCTGTCACATTCGGATTTGACTATTGACGATGGCTCCGAGCCTGGTCGGGGTCTGATGGCCCTGCCTGTGTGTGCTTAGCTTCACTCCGTTCCCCGGTCCGGTACCGGTGGGCCACCGCCCAGCCCCGGTCCTTACGGCTCTGCGGAGTTCCACCAACTCCTGCAGACGGCCACCACCATCTGCCAACCTTGCTCTCAGTGCCTGGGCTCCAACCCAGACACTCGCAGTACGTGACCTCTCACTTTCACCTCCTGACTCTATCTACTGCTTTTCCCGCCTCCAGGCCTGTGAACTCCTCGGTGGGCGGGGCCAACCGCCTGGCTCCGCCCCACATGGTGTGGTTTTGGAGACTAGTGACAGCTTTCGGACTGGAGCCTCTCATCTCCATCTGACTATCCACATTTAAATGTGGTGTTGTTTCTTTGTGCACTGAAATGGTTAATGTCAATTTTGCTGTTGGCAGCTTCTCCATCAGTTCCTAACTGAGTGCTTCAGCTGCAGTAGTTTTGTAGTCATGCCCTTCAGGTTTAATCCCTGCTGAAGATACAAACTCATTTGTATACTGGCCCCCTTGGAGGAGCTGTGTTTGAGCGTTCCAGAAGCCGTACCTTTTGTGTTTCTGTTTTTTCCCCTATTTGTCTCCCCTACCCTCTTGCCTTATTAGTGCAGTGGTGGGTTTATTGAACCTCACCTGCCTCTCACTAGTCAGGGCATCTATAGGGTTTCCCAGGGTCTCAGGGTGCTGCTCGGTGACAGTTGCGTAGACTGTATAGGAATTGGCTAGGAGAGTAGAGACAGCTACAGGTGAGGATAGGAGGTGTCCATCTTCCCTGTCACTAGCACCAGAGCCCACCATTGTTATTGTCTCTCCGGTGTTCCCCCCCTTGTTTGTAGTGTTATTCTGGTGGCTTTTTCATTGTGCATCAGACTCCTATTGGTCTGAACAAGCTCACCACGCTTGAAAGTGTGACAGTGTGGCCATGAAGGGCACAGGACTGCTTGATATAAAATCTCCAATAGGCATCCTTTACAGTGTGGAATAAATTCTACTAAAGTGTACAGCCGTCTAAATCACATATAAGGAGTTTAACCATTTCCGTTTTGTGGCCATTTTCTGTTTTTGCGCCTTATTTTTTTTCTCTCATTCTTCTAAGAGCCATAACTTTTTTTTATTTTTCCGTGCTTATAGCCGTATGAGCGCTTGATTTGTACAGGATGTGTTGTACTTTTGAATGATACCATTCATTCTGCTATATATTATACTGAAAAACCGGTAAAAATAAATCCAAGTGAGGTAAAATTGCAAAAACAGTTCAATTCCACAATGTGTGTTTTGTTTGTGTTTTTTTTCTTTACTACTTTCACTATTTGGGGAGAGGGGGGAGGGGAGCCAGCACAACTGAAAATGGCATACATCATATAAAAAGTGTAAATTCACAGATTTATTCCAACTGTACTATAATACAAAATGAGATTTTTAGCAAATAATTGATAATAATTATCTAGGAGGCCGCATGGCACATAAAATACATAATATAGAGTAGGACCCCCCTATTGAGATTTGCTGTGACGTGGCAGGGGTGGCTCAATGAATTGATCAATTATTTGCTAAAAATCTCATTTTGTATCTTAGTACAGTTGGAATAAATCTGTGGATTTGCACTTTTTATATGATGCATGCCATTTTCAGATCATGCTGGCTCCTTTTTCTCTGTTATGGCTGTAGTTATGCTACATTTTTCTGGTGGCTGACCACCACCATGCTATGCATGCCTGATCTTGGTTTGCAATGTATCCCTCCTGTTGATAGCTATTCACCATCAGTTGCCTCACCCCTTTCCACAGGCATTACTAATTAAGCACCATACTTGGATCTGTTCTGCCTTTATCAATGGTTGCTGTCTGGCACTGGGAGGGTCATTTCTGATATAGTCCTGGTATGTGTAGAGCTTGCTCCTCATGCTGGGACCTATCCACAATTGCCTCTTTTGCAACATGGAAGCGGCTATATACAGGTATGTGTGCTCCATTATGGTTCTGCTTTTAATTTTATCTAGGAGGTCGCATGGCACATAAAATACATAATATAGAGTAGGACACCCTATTGAGATTTGTCGTGACGTTGGCAGGGGTTAGGCTGCTTTCACACCTCCGGTTTTAGCAGAGCCAGCCAATCCGGCTCTAAAACCTATGCAACGGATGCAGCGACAATACCGCATCCTTTGCATAAGTTTTTGACATGCGGCCCGTCCGGTTTTTGCCGCTTCCGGCAGGCTACTGTGCATGCGCAGTGGAAAAAAACGCATGCGGAGGCCGGATGCGGTGTTTCCCGCAGGACGACGCATGCGGCATCCATAGGCATGCATTGAAAATCGCACCACATCAGCCGGATGCGGCGCAATGCGTTTTTTTTTGCTGGACAAAAAAACGTGCTAGGCAACGTTTCATCCGGCCGCCGCATCGGCTAAATCTGCCGCATGCGGCAAAAACCGGACCGAACGCAACCCCATGCGGCACAATACGGCACTAATGTAAGTCTATGCAAAAAAAATGCAACCGGTGGCAAAAAAAACGATTGCGGTTTTTCTGCAAAGCGCCGGATTGTGCTGCACAGGAAAAACCGGATGTGTGAAAGCAGCCTTAGCCATTAAAAGGTATCACAAGATTACAATTTTGTTCCTCTCACTGAGAACATCGAATCATTTTTCAACTGGCTAACACGGTACCAAAACCTTTTCACTTGTTGGCAGGGGTGGCTCAAAGAATTGATCAATTATTTGCTAAAAATCTCATTTCATATGTTAGTACAGTTAGAATAAATCTGTGGATTTGTACTTTTTATATGATGCATGCCATTTTCAAATTGTGCTGGCTCCTTTCTACTTTCACTATATGGTAAAACTGACCTGGCACTTCGATTTCGCAGGTCAGTACGAGTTTGTAGCTGCCAAAAATGTATAGTAAAAAACCTATAACATTCTCATTTTTTGGGATCTGTGGCTGTGTGATGCCTTATTTTTTGCGTCTTGAGTTGACGTTTATTCCAATATTGTGGCGACTAAAAAAAAGTCATTCTGGCGTTTTGATTTTTTTTTCTCATTGCACTGTTTACCGATTGGATTAATTTATTTTATATTTTGATGGATCGGGCATTTCTCAACTTAGTGATAACAAATACAGTGAATGAAATAATTATTTGATCCCTTGCTGATTTTGTAAGTTTACCCACTGACAAAGACATGAACAGTCTATAATTTTAAGGGTAGGTTAATTTTAACAGTGAGAGTTAGATTATCCAAAATAAAATCCAGAAAATCACATTGTATAAATTATATATTTATTTGCATTTTGCAGAGAGAAATAAGTATTTGATCCCTCTGGCAAACAAGACTTAATACTTGGTGGCAAAACCCTTGTTGGCAAGCACAGCAGTCAGACGTTTTTTGTAGTCGATGATGAGGTTTGCGCACATGTCAGGAGGAATTTTGGTCCACACCTCTTTGCAGATCATCTCTAAACCATTAAGATTTTGAGGCTGTCGCTTGGCAACTCGGAGCTTCAGCTCCTTCATAAGTTTTCTATGGGATTAAGGTCTGGAGTCTGGCTCGGCCACTCCATTACCTTAATGTGTTTCTTTTTGAGCCACTCCTTTGTTGCCTTGGCTGTATGTTATGGGTCATTATCGTGCTGACCCATAACACACATTCCAAGACCCAGCCACAACCCATTTATAATGTCCTGGCGGAGGGAAGGAGATTGCCACTCAGACTTTTACGGTATGTGGCTCCATCCATTGTCCCATTGATGCTGTGAAGTAGTCCTGTGCCCTTAACAGAGAAACACCCCCAAAACATAATGTTTCCACCTCAATGTTTTACAGTGGGGACGGAATTTTTTGGATTATAGGCAACATTTCTCTTCCTCCAAACACGGCGAGTTGAGTTAAGGCCAAAGAGCTCAATTTTTGTCTCATCTCACTACAGCACCTTCTCCCAATCCCTCACAGAATCATCCAGGTGTTCATTGGCAAACTTCAGACGGGCTGGCTGCACCTGTGCCTTCTTGAGCAGTGGGACTTTGTTGGCACTTTAGGATTTTAAGCCATTACGACGTAATGTGCTACCAATGGTTTTCTTGTCGACAGTGATCCCAGCTGCCTTGAGCTCATTAACAAGTTCAGCCGTGTTGTTTTAGGCTGATCTCTCACCTTCCTTATGATCCCGGATACACCGCGAGGTGAGATCTTGCATGGTGCGCCAGATTGATTTCTATTGACACTCATTTTGTATTTCTTCCATTTTCTTACTATTACACCAACAATTGTGTCCTTCCCACCCAGTGTCTTACGTATGGTTTTGTAGCCCATTCCAGCCTTGTGCAGGTCTATGATATTGTCCCTGACATCCTTACAAAGCTCTTTGGTTTTGCCCATGTTGTAGAGCAGGGGTGGGGAACCTCTGGCCCGCGGGCCGCATGCGGCCCGCCATGACCTTTTCTGCGGCCCGTGGGCAGATTTCCTGGGACCGCAGTACTACTGCCGCCGTGGTATTACCGGTTGCCGGCCCTTTAAATCTCCACATGCGCTGCTTGCGCACACCAATGAGCGCTCTCGGTGGCAGGTGCCAGTGTGCTCAGGACTTACTTTGTGGGCGGGTTTATCGCTCTGCGATTCCGTCCAACATAACCTTCACTGCCTCCAGCATTGTGCCGCCAATCTCCAGCGCTTGTGTGCCACCCGCTCCACGGCGCTGTGTGCCGCCCGCTCCACGGCGCTGTGTGCCGCTTGCTCAACGGCGCTGTGTGCCGCCCGCTCCACGCTTCTTCTCCGGTGCAGCATGCCCCCTCCACTGCTGTGTGCATCTCCAAGTGCTGTGTGCAGCCTTCCCAGTCTCCTCCTAGTGATGTCTGTGCCCCCCCTCAGTGAGGTCTGTGTGCCTTCCCTCAGTGAGGTCTGTGTGCCCCCCCTTAGTGAGGTCTGTATGCCCCCCCTCAGTGATGTCTGTGTGCCCCCCCTTAGTGACATCTGTGTGCCCCCCTTAGTGACATCTGTGTGCCCCCCTCAGTAATGTCTGTGTGCCCCCCCTCAGTGATGTCTGTGTGCCCCTCCTCAGTGATGTCTGTGTGCCCCTCCTCAGTGATGTCTGTGTGCCCCCCCTCAGTAATGTCTGTGTGCCCCCCCTCAGTGATGTCTGTGTGCCCCCCCTCAGTGATGTCTGTGTGCCCCTCCTCAGTGATGTCTGTGTGCCCCCCCTCAGTGATGTCTGTGTGCCCCTCCTTAGTTATGTCTGTGTGCCCCCCTCAGTGATGTCTGTATGCCCCCTTAGTGAGGTCTGTGTGCCCCCCCTTAGTGAGGTCTGTGTGCCCCCCCCCTCAGTCATGTCTATGTGCCCCCACTTAGTGATGTCTGTGTGCCCCCCATTAGTAATGCCTGTGCCCCCCTAATTATGCTTGTGGCCCCCTAGTGATGTCTGTACCCCCCAGTGCCATCTTTACCCCACAGCAATGCTTATGCCTCCCAGTGAACTAGTAATGTCTGTTCCCCAGCCCCTCTTGTCATGTATATGCCCCCAGCATCTCTTGTCATGTATATGCTCCCAGACCCTCCTGTCATGGATATGCCCCAGCATCTCCTGTGATGTGTATGCCCCAACACCTCCTGTGAGATATACATCACAAGAGGGGATGGGGCATATACATCACACTGGAAATGTTGGGACCATACATATCACAGGAGAGGCTGGGGGCATATACATCACAGAAAGGGCTGGGGAATATACATCACAGGAGGGGCTGGGCGCATAGATCTCACAGGAGGGGCTGGGCGCATAGATCTCACAGGAGGGGCTGGGCGCATAGATCTCACAGGAGGGGCTGGGCGCATAGATATCACAGGAGGGGCTGGGCGCATAGATATCACAGGAGAGGCTGGGGGCATATACATCACAGAAAGGGCTGGGGAATATACATCACAGGAGGGGCTGGGCGCATAGATCTCACAGGAGGGGCTGGGCGCATAGATATCACAGGAGGGGCTGGGCGCATAGATCTCACAGGAGGGGCTGGGCGCATAGATCTCACAGGAGGGGCTGGGCGCATATACTTCACAGGAGGGGCTGGGCACATATACATCAAAGGAAAGGCTGAAAGCATATACATCACAGGAGGGGGCTGGGGGCATGTACATGTCCCCAGCCCCTCGTGTGATGTATGTGCCCCCAGTGTCTCCAGTGATGTAGGTGTCTCATGTGATGTACAGTACATACAGTAGTCCCAGCGTCTCCTATGTGATGTATATACAGCAGTCCCAGCGTCTCCTATGTGATGTATATACAGCAGTCCCAGCGTCTCCTATGTGATGTATATACAGCAGTCCCAGCATCTCCTATGTGATGTATATACAGCAGTCCCAGCGTCTCTTATGTGATGTATATACAACAGTCCCAGCGTCTCCTATGTGATGTATATACAGCAGTCCCAGCGTCTCTTATGTGATGTATATACAGCAGTCCCAGCGTCTCTTATGTGATGTATATGCCAACAGCCCCTTCAGTCATGTATGTGTCTCCTGTGATTTATATACTCCAGTCCCTGTGTCTGTTGTGTGATGTATATAGTCTACCAATCTTATTATCACAAAGAGTTGCCTGCGCTCCAGACCATGACAAACCTGGAAAAGAGAGAAGCAACATAAGTATCGCCGAACATCACAGCCGCACAAAACAGAGGCAGTTCCGGTCACCACAATAGGGGTGAGTTTATTAACTGTTTGACCAAATATAGCCGATTCATTTTCGCACTGATAATTTTGTGCGGCCCCTGAAGGTTGGCAGAAATTTCAAAATGGCCCCCGGCAGTAAAAAGGTTCCCACCCCTGTTGTAGAGGTTAGAGTCTGACTGATTCATTGAGTCTGTGGACAGGAGTCGTTTATACAGGTGACAATGTAAGACATCTGTCTGTAATGCAGGTAACGAGTTGATTAGGAACGTCTAAGTGTCTGTAGGAGCCAGAACTGTTAATGGTTGGTAGGGGATCAAATACTTATTTGTCTGTGCAAAATGCAAATAAATTTATATAATTTATACAATGTGATTTTCTAGATTTTATTTTGGATATTCTATCTCTCACTGTTAAAATTAACCCTTAAAATTTTAGACTGTTCATGTCTTTGCCAGTGGCAAAAGTTTCAAAATCAGCAAGGGATCAAATACTTTTTTCCTTCACTGCATGTTTTTTTGGTTTTTTTTATTTCAATGGTGGGAAAAGGGGGGTGATGTAAACTTTTGGGATTTTTTTCATAATTTAAAAACTTTTTTTCTAAACTCTTTGTTTTTACTGGTCATTTAAGGGACTTGAAGCTGTCATCTTCCGATCACTCTTGCTGTGTTCAGAGCAAGGCATCAGCAGCACTGCTCTGTACATCTGAAATACTGACTGCTTATGAATGTCGGCATGCGCAGAAAGTTCGTCATGACAGTGACAGGGGTCATCAGCTGATCCCTGTCTGTCATGACAACCCATCGGCGTCCAGCAATCATGTCACGGGGGCCACCAATGGGAGTGGGGAATGATGCGCTCCACACCAGCGAGATTCACAGTGAGATTTAATTAGTTAATGGGCATGGGCGGATCTCCAATCCACCCGCACCTATTTGCTGCATATGTGCAGGGATAGTTGTGGGCTCAGCATGTGAGCCAGCATCAAAAGCAGGGAGTCGACCTAGGACGTACCAGTACGTTCTATGTCAGTAAGGATTTAAGTGGCATAAATGAAAGACATTACACATGTAAGAGGGCTTCACATCAGCGGTATTCAGCCACAATGCCGGATCCGGCACAATTGCATTTCACTTCAATGCATTTCCTATGGACTCTTGGCAAGTTCCGATCACATGCGGTTGTGTATGATGCACGCAACCGTATGTGACCGGAACTTGCTGTGAGTCCATAGGAAATGCATTGAAGTGAAATGCATTTGTGCCGGATCCGACATTGCGGCGGAATACCGCTGATGTGAAGCCCGCCTAAGACACCAGGCATATTTCTCATTCCACAATAAATGGACTTGTGCTCTTTATGAACTTTGGTTCATAAACTAAAGTGTATTGGAACCTTGTTATGTCACTGTTGGGGACAATATATAATGCCCTTTACTTTTTGGTACTGTCGTGCGGTGTTCAGCATTGCACTCGCTGGGTGTTATGGCGACATCGGACCCTGTTCACACTGCAGAGTCCGACAAACAGCCTGGGTTCCCTTACTTGCATAGTCTGTCATGGGCGTCGGCTGGTTCTGGCTTCACAGCTCCCCAGTACAGCGGGAGTTTATTCCTGCTGGCTAGTAATCATCTGCTGGAAGCTCAGGCTGCTGATTACCATCTTAAGCCACCTTCACCTTTTAGAAGGTTCTGAATTCTGGGTATGAGTGCCAGGTATAGTTTCTGCTACCTTGGTTCCTGTGGTTATCCAGTTCTTTGGTGATCTACAGGTTGTGGTTCTGTGTGGTGTGTGAGTTCTCCAGTTGTGTATTTATTTCCTACCCCTTTTGCATTACTCCCCAGTTCACATATTGTCCCTCTTTGTGTTTGAGTGCAGTGTGCACAAGTTTTCGTTTACCCTTGTTTGTGCTTATTTGTGGGATTTTCGTTACTGGGTTTCTGGCCCGCTCCCTGGGTGGGGGGGAGTAGTATCAGGGCTCAGACAGGAGACAGGGTCATGCTGGGGCTCGAACCTAACTACCATTGAGCCTACCTTCAAGATAAGAGAGAGCGCAGGGTCAGCCTAGGAGCCCCTATTCCTTCGGAACATACCCCGTGACAGGTACAACCCTCCACTTATAATAAATCATGACCCCCCTCTTCTAGCCTTGAGCACCAAGAAACGAGCACAACCATATGCCATTAATAATACTAACATTATCTCCCCCATCTTTATATTCCCAGGATAGTTTTAATGTTAATATTTTTTTCCCTTTTTTCTGTTGTCCAAAACTGGGTTCGTATTATAGTCTGAAACATACGGTGTATTTGGGAATATCACCATGACAAATTGGTATTATCTATTTTGGTCAATCTGTCAGTCAGTATCTCTATGGGCAAAACACACAGTCACGTACAAGGGTCACCTCGAATGGATCATTATCCTCCGGTTGCCAAGTGTCATTACTACTGTGCAATGTACTGCTGACCCTGGAATTGGAGGGGTTAAATAGTAATTGAATTCCTCTTGAACGCTGGTATGAAGGTTGACCCTTTTAATTGCAGGCCACCCCGCCTCAGTTGTGATAATAATATTGGTGCGCTGTCATCTCAGACCCCTTCTGTTTTTGTTTTTCTGTATTTACTCTGGATAAACAGAAGTCTCAGTACAATGGCCCAGGCATCTGAAGAAGAGCCCCTATTCCTTATTGTTAGACAGGGAGCTGATGGGGGAGGTCAGGCAGAGCTGTCCGAGCTTCTTTTCATTCCAGAAGATAGCTAAGATTTTAGATATGCAGCTTTTGTGCTAAAAAGGCTCAAAGTATGTCTGACTGCCAACAACAGCCTGAATTAGAAGATTGATCCGGACGTGTTTACTAAGCACAGATCACTTATCCGCTGGTGTTGGCTGATTGAGAATAAACAGAGAATTTTTGCAGTATAATTAGATCTATAGTTTAGGGACCAAAATTATTTTTATTTAGTAGTGTTAATTGACCCGTAACAGTACGTTCGCCTAGGACGTATATGCTGATGACTTTCCACAGCTGAAAATCCAAAGTAAAATCTGCACTGTCCCGAATTGTTTGGATTGTGTTGTGGATCTCTTTGCAGATTTGCCACATTGTGTTGCAGTGCGTGAAATTCACAGTGAAAGCCGTATGATAAAATTTCTCCAAAATAAAAGGGGACCTGACATCTGATTCATGGCGAACAACAAGCAGCATGAATCAGATACTGCCCGTATTATGGTAGCCGCAGCATTTCAGAGAAAGCAGTTGGTCAGTCCGAGGCTTGTGCCAAGACGCTTTTCCCCATCCCCATACCTTTGACTGACAGATTTCTCCCCGCTACCTAGGGAACTGAGAAAAAACACAAACAAACAATACACATGAAAGCCATTTTTTCCATCTTTGAATTCTAACACAGGTGTGTGCATGTTCCTTAAATTGTCATGTGACGTCCAATGGGTGGTGACAGGTTTTGGCTAGCCGCTTATAGTACACTTGTCAGATCACCTGTCAGGATCACATGATCTGGGCCAATTTTTAGGATATAGTTTCATGTAGTGAATACAGTGGGGGAAATAATTATTTGATCCCTTGCTGATTTTGTAAGTTTATCCACTGACAAAGACATGAACAGTCTATAATTTTAAGGGTAGGTTAATTTTAGCAGTGAGCGATAGAATATCCAAAACAAAATCTAGAAAAATCACATTGTATAAATTATATTAATTTATTTGCATTTTGCAGGGAGAAATGATGCAGTAGCGATCCCATTAGCGATCTTGTTGTGTGTGACACCTACCAGTGATCAGGCCCCTGCTGTGAGATCTCTAGTCGTTGCCGAATGGTCCAGGCCATTTTCTTCAAAGGCGATGTCCTGCTGGGCAGGACACATCGCTGTGTTTGACACTGTGTGACAGGGTCACAGTGACTGCTGAGATCATTATACAGGTCGCTACTGCGACCTGTATCGTTCCTGCATCGTTGGTAAGGTCTGACTGTGTGACATCTCACCAGCGATCTCCCAGCGACTTATCAGCGATCCCTAACAGGTCGCATCGTTTTCGGGATCGCTGGTAAGTCGTTGTGTGTGACTGAGCTTTTAGATGCTCCTAATCATCTCGTTACCTGCATTAAAGACAGCTGTCTTAAATTGTCACCTGTATAAAAGACTCCTGTCTACAGACTCAATTAATCAGTCAGACTCTAACCTCTACAACATGGACAAGACGAAAGAGCTTTGTAAGGATGTCAGGGACAATATCATAGACTTGCACAAGGCTGGAATGGGCTACAAAACCATAAGTAAGACGCTGGGTGAGAAGGAGACAACTGTTGGTGCAATAGTAAGAAAATGGAAGAAATACAAAATAAGTGACAATCGACATCGATCTGGGGCACCATGCAAAATCTCATCTCGTGGAGTATCCAAGATCATGAGGAAGGTGAGAGATCAGCCTAAAATTGCACGGGGGGGGGACTTGTTAATGATCTCAAGGCAGATGGGACCACTGTCACGAAGAAAACCATTGGTAACATATTACGCTGTAATGGCTTAAAATCGTGCAGTGCCCGCAAAGTCCCACTGCTCAAGAAGGCACGTGTGCAGCCGGCCCGTCTGAAGTTTGCCAATGAACACTTGGATGATTCTGAGAGTGATTGGGAGAAGGTGCTGTGGTGAGATGAGACGAAAATTGAGCTCTTTGGCCTTAACTCAACTCGTCGTGTTTGGCGGAAGAGAAATGCTGCACTTTGTTCTGCCCTGAGCTGCGCAGATCAAAGTATTGTAGTGCGCCTGCACAGGACTTCAATGCTGGTCTGTGTGGATAACTTAGGATGCGTCATGTATCCAGGCTTCAGAAGAAAAAGGACAAAGATGGCCGAAAGAGGAGGCTCCGCTGGTACCGGAGAACGGAGACACCCATCTGACCAGTCTGCACCACACCGCCCCTTAGGTGAGTATTATAAAGTGATTTTTACGTTCTACACAGAGGCCGGTACTCTTATATATGTTAGCATGCTGTATATAAGAGCCCACTGTCCAAATCTGGTGACAGGTTCCCTTTGACCTACCCTTAAAATTATAGATTATTCTTGTCTTTGTCAGTAGGCAAACTTACAAAATCAGCAAGGGATCAAACAATTATTTCTTTAACTATACCTCACAACTGTCCCAGATCCAACAGGACTGTCCTAAATTTGGGGAGCGCTCTCGCTGGAAGTAGTGGTTATGGTCCGAATTATGCTGTATCTGTCTTTTCAGGATACAAATACTACTGAATATAACTGTGAAACAAAGAAAAATCTTGGCCAAAGGCCTCAATCGGACATCCATATGTCATGATCTGAAACAACCATTTAAGGACTGATTGTGGGTCTCCTGACCCAAATTGAACACACTTATATGCCTAGTGGCTTTTGAAGCAAAAATGATGACTTATGTAGTCTTCCCATTGATTTCTATTGTAAAGTATTTAAGTTCATTATTAAAGCACGACTCCAGCGTCTTTCATTTTTTTTAGTGCTGGATTGGCGATTTAAACCTAAATTACATGCCCCCTGTCATATACTCACTTTTTGCTGGCTTCACTTTTTCCGCCACTCCAATTTGACTGGCCAGAAGTCAGAAGTTACGTCACAAGTGCCCAATGCATCTCTATGAGAGCCAGAACAAGGCCAGAAGGGTGTTTCAATGCCGCAATTGTCGTCTTGTTTTGATATGTGTGGCACGTTTTAACCCCATCTTGATATTGGACGTAACTATACATCATGGTCAGATAGGCGTTCCCAACAGATTAAATATAGGTATGTGTCACAGCTGTTTTAAAGGTGCCAGGTTTCCCACAGCGCAACGTAACCTGGTGACCCGGCGACCCTGAGCAGCCATAACGCTACTGATGTCACTGCTCTTCAGAGGCGCTGGGTGTCACACAGCGCAGTGTGACCCAGAATTGCCTGTAAACGAAGTCTATGGAGTGTCAGAACAATGCTCCATAGTTTGTTCATTGGATTCGCTCTGGACTACATCGGATCAGCTGGAATTTTTTTTATTTTTGAATAATGTGGTTAACGAGGGTAAGTGTCTTGTTTTATCTCCCTGTGTTTGTGTGTTTTTTTCAGTTATTCTTTTCTTGACTGCGATGGATTCTCTAGACTACGACAGAGCTGTGTGTTTTTTTAATAAAATACTAAGCAAGTGAAAGTTTTGGGCAGTGTTTATTGAAATAAATTATTTTTTCATGTCTGTGGATTACTGGGTTAGTATTTTTAGTAGTTATTTTAATGAGTAAGTGTGTCAACGTGTCTCTTCTACAAATATGTAAATGGCCGCCTCATGTACTAAAAACATGGATGTGTGAAAGGGCTCTAGATCAACTCTCCCTGATCTGCTTTCAGAGGACAGTATGCACAGCACTACGTCACTAGGTCTTATATAAGACGTGATGCAGCCAATCAGTCACAGTAATGCCAGCAGCCAACATGGCTATGGAATAACCGTGTATGGCAGGCAATCACCAAATGTTGATTGACTGTTTAACAGCCGCGAAACGTGAGGCGGGGACTCGAGCATGGCGCTTGAACACCTCCTATACTTAATTGAGTATTAATCAGTGGCTAGCATGCTGGCTCATTACTAATTAGGGCTCTTGGAATAAGGGGAGCAAAAAACAACCCTTGTCCTTAAGGGGTTAAAGCAGATCTGTCAACAGATTAAGGCAGGCTTTGCACACTACGACATCGCAGGTGCGATGTCGGTGGGGTCAAATTGAAAATGACGCACTTCCGGCATCGCATGCGACATTGTAGTGTGTAAAGGCTCGATGATACGATTAACGAGCGCAAAAGCGTCGTAATCGTATGATCGGTGCAGCGTCGGCGTAATCCATGATTACGCTGACGCGACAGTCCGATGTTGTTCCTCGTTCCTGCGGCAGCACACATCACTGTGTGTGAAGCCGCAGGAGCGAGGAACATCTCCTACCGGCGTCACTGCGGCTTCCGTAGGATATGCGGAAGGAAGGAGGTGGGCGGGATGTTTACATCCCGCTCATCTCCGCCCCTCCGCTCCTATTGGCCGCCTGCCGTGTGACGTCGCAGTGACGCCATACGACCCGCCCCCTTAATAAGGAGGCGGGTCGCCGGCCAGAGCGACGGTCGCAGGACAGGTGAGTCCATGTGAAGCTGCCGTAGCGATAATGTTCGCTACGGCAGTTATCACAAGGATATCACAGCTGCGACGGGGGAGGGGACTATCGCGCTCGGCATGGCAGCATCGGCCTGCGATGTCGCAGCGTGCAAAGCCCGCCTAAGGCTGTATTCCCATGTCCTGGAATCATTCCATTTTTTAATCCGTTTGGAAAATGGAAAAACTAATCCATTAATGGATGGTACAAACGGATTACTTTTATCACTGATGCGTTAACAGATCCATTATAATTATAGTCTATGGAACCGATAATGGTTCTGTTATAATTTTATATAACTATCGAGCTGGAAAGAGAGAGATAATCCAATTTGCGGAGGGGACTCCACTTTTTTTGTTTTAACATATTTATTTACCTTTAAATAATTTAAAACAACAGCGTAGAGTGCGCTCTGTTTTGGATTATCAGCCAAGGTACAGCCGACAGCAGCGGTCTGCAGGCTACAGTGTCACCTTAGCTGGCTGCCAAAAGTAAGGGGGACCACACTTCGTTGTTTTTTTTTTGTTTGTTTTTTAAAGTATTGATTTTGGTGTTAAAAACAAGGCTGAGCACCCTTTAATGCCACATGAAAGGCACTAAAAGGGGCAAACTTACAATATGCGGGGGGGGGGGGGACACATTATAATCTGTATTTTTCAGATTATAAGACTCACTTGTCCTCCCAAAAATTTGGGAGGCAATGAGGGGTGCGTCTTACTCTGAATGTTGCTTACCGGGGGAGGCAGAGAAGAGTAACAGGAGATGCTGCGGGCCGTGGGTGCTGTGCTGCGAGCTATGCTGCCTAGGCCACCATTCTGAAAATGTTGGTGATGCGGGCTTCAAATAATGACACCCGGAGTCTATGGGAGTCTATGGGTAAACGGATCCCTTAACTGATGGATGAACAGATGCATTACTAACGGATCCGTTGCCCATAGACTCCCATTATGATTTAACGGATAACTAGACATCCGTATTTGGATCTGTTAGAGAAAAGTCCTGCAAGCACAATTTTCGTCTGTATTAAACAACGGGTGGCTAACAGATTGGACCTAAGATATGACACATTTTGTCACATCCGTTAACGGATCCGTCACCGTTAAAATCAATGAAGACCCAATAGATCCGTTAAAAAATCCGTTTTTGTGTTTTCTAAACTGATCCAAAAATGGAAATAATTACAGGACATGGGAACATAGCCTCACAATAGAAACTCTATACATAATTTCATTGATCTTTTAGACCTGATGAGACTTGTGTAGTTACTTTGAAAATCCATGTCGGAATGGCTGTATTAACTTGTTAATAAAATGAGCATTTTATTAATCAGCCGTATCTTAAGTTAAAAAATTGTCAGAAACTCTAAAAAAAAAAAGGATGGTCCCGCCCTTCTATTTAATTATTTATTAAGTTTATACAGTCCCTGACAGAAGTTCTGTCGCTTATCCATCTTATGTAAATAAAAGCTTATAACCTGACTTTAAATTCATCCATTAGTTTCATAAATTACTCTTTTGAAAGCTGAAACCCTCCCAAATTTGGTTTAGGTTATGAAAATAATATTGTTGAAATATTGATCATTTAATGAACACAGAAAGGTCAGATTTTGGCAAGACAAAAGCTTTGTCGCCTTGTCATATAACGCACCCAATCCTAGTTTACATCCTCACCTGTGCTCACTAAATGATCGGTTAATTAGTGGGTGAGTATAGAAAGAAACCCAGCACCCCAGACCTTCACTTGAACTGCAACTTGACCTCTGACAACATGCCAAAAATCCAACCTGCCACCAAAGCCTTGATTATCAAGAGGCTGAAGACCAGATCCACTGCAGAGGTGGCTGGCACCTTTAATGTCTCTCAGCGTCAAGTACAAATAATTAAAAAAAGATTTGAAGAGACTGGAGATGTTTTTGACAAGCCCAGGTCCGGCAAACTCTGCAAGACAACTGCTCAGGAGGAACACAGAACCAAAAAAGATCCCAGTGGTCACTTGTACCAATATATAGAATAAAAGGAAGACCGCTGGTATAAAGGAGACCAAAAAGCAAAATATATGGTGAAATACACAGAATTTTTAATAAAAAAGTGTGCGTGACATAAGGACAGACAGTACAGGCGGACAGAGTATTAAAGTCGCCAGACACAAAGAATGCACAAACAGCACCAGCAGATGGAAGACCAGCTACTAAACACATGGATCAGATTATAAACAGGCCAAATAGCCAGAAAAAAGAGAGAGGAGAAGCAAATGAGTCAAAGGGTAGATTACCCATATAAGGCTTTCCTTAAAACAGTGCCAATAACATGTCATGTAATGAAGTTATGGCAAATTTACCTTGAGACATGTTAAAGCTGTTTAGCAAGCAGGCTGGTGGTGGTGGGCGGGGCCTCGACGCGCGTTTCAGCGGGTGTGGCTTCGTCAGGAGGCTGAAGGCCAGATCCACTGCAGAGGTGGCTGGCACCTTTAAGTCTCTCAGCGTCAAGTACAAATAATTAAAAAAAGATTTGAAGAGACTGGAGATGTTTTTGACAAGCCCAGGTCCGGCAAACCCTGCAAGACAACTGCTCAGGAGGAACGTTTGTTGGTTAGAAAATCCAAAGCCAGCCTCTTTTCCACTGCAGCAGAGCTCCAAAAGGCCTGGTCACCTCAAATCCCTGTGTCAACTAGAACAGTTTGTAGGAGTCTGTCTCAAAATGGCCTCCATGGTCGAATCAGTGACCAGAAGCCAGCACTAAACAAAAGGCAATTAAAAAACCATGTGGCACTTGCCAAGTCCCACAGGCTGCTAAACAGATGGACGCTGGAAAAGTGGCAGAAGGTGGATTTCTGTGATGAGTCTTCAGTTGAAGTACACCACAGCCACCGCAAATACTGCAGGAGACCTACTGGAATCCGTATGGATCCAGAAAACAGTTAAGTTTGGTGGTGGAAAGATCATGGTCTGGGGTTACATTGAGTATGTGGGTGTGCGAAACATTTGCAAGATGGAAGGCAATATCAATAGCCTAAAATATCAAGAAGTATTAGCTACCTCTTACATTCCCAATTATAAAAGGGGTCAAATTCTGCAGCAGGACAGTGCTCCATCTCATACATCCATCTCTACAACAAAGCTCCTCCTGGCAAAGAAGATCAAGATGCTCAAGGACTGACCAGCCCAGTCACCAGACATGAACATCATTGAGCATGTTTGGGGAAGGATGAAAGAGGAAACTTGGAAGACAAAACCGAAGAATCTAGATGAACTCTGGGAGGCATGTAAGACTGCATTCTTTGCTATTCCTTATAACTTCATCAATAAATTGTATGAATCATTGTTGAACCACATGGATGCAGTCCTTCAAGCTCATGGAAGTCACACAAAATATTAAATATGGCTCTAATAGCACCACAACTTCATTCACCAATGCTATGGAACATATCTTTGTATTAGAAGTTAATTATTTGTTTGAATTTCACATTACTTTCTGTGGGAGACAAAACTTTTGTCTTGCCAAAATCTGACCTTTCTGTTTAAATCAACTTTATTTTCATAACCTAAACCAAATTTGGGAGGGTTTCAGCTTTCAAAAGAGTAATTTATGAAACCAATGGATGAATTTAAAGTCAGGTTATAAGCTTTTATTTACATAACATGGAAAAGTGACAGAACTTCTGTCAGGGACTGTATATTGGGAAATGTAGTGATAGTCAGATCTTTAACTATATTTCCTTCCATATCCTACTTTTTGGTTTATTTGTTGTTTGTTTGCCTTAGCTGATATATAGAATATGTTTGTAGCCCTAATGCCCCTTTAAGAATCTTTTTAGTGGATATTAGGAGCAGTCATATCTAACAAAACGTTTGGGTGTGGTACAGCGATGAATGTTCGTGAACATTTAGCTTTTTCCAACAGATGATGGCTTGTCGTGCATTGTACAGTAAACAACACACGCACATGGATGCTGGATGCCACCGGACCAACTTTTGGAGCTCTAGTAGTTTTTTTTATACATGTATAGAAGATTTCTGGATTTTATCCCTTGAAAAGTTTGTATTTTTTTTCTAAAATTCTATTTTTAATCTGGTCTTGTTTTTTTTTCTTTCTGCGGAATTCTTTGGTCATGAACTGGATGAAGATGGAGTGGTGATGAGAGGATATGCCTGTAGCAGGCAGCCAGTGTTAGTCCATACGTTCAGCCCTCAGACTTACTCAGCACGCCATGTACCTCGCTGTGGCTGGTCGGACTTAGTATAAACACAGTCTGGGAATGGTGGCTTACTTCCTGGTACTTAAACCATTCTCTGCCATCATTGTCTGAGACGGATTCCTTTTAGGTTAACCCCTTCCCATCTTGGTAAACTTTCCATTTCTGGATAATAGCTTTATACTACTGATCCAATGTTACTGCTGAATGATTTAAGGAAATATCATAGATTTTTTAGCTTTCTAAATGCTGTTTGTACTTATTTTTTTTTTTAAATAAATAATAGATAGAGCCACTAGTATTACAGCCATGGCTTAAAGGGAACCTGTCAGGTGCAATATGCACCCAGTATCACGAGACGTTCTGGGTGCATATTGTTAATCCCTGCCTAATTGTCCCTGTATCTAGTAGCATAGATAAAGAGATCTTTAGAAAAAGTATTTCTAAAGATCCTTTATGATATCCTAATGAGGCCAGGACTACTTGTGAGGGCGTTACTTTCCTTGGCTAGTCAGCTCCCTTAGCATCTAAGCACACCCTTGTGGGTGTGCTAACATGCTAATGAATGCGCAGCATCAAAGGCATAGTCTATCTCACTGCTCTCTGCTGACACCGTGCTCGATGCTGGATTTCGGCTCAGTGCACGTGATCAGAAGTCCCGGACTTAAAGTCTTGCACACTATGAAGCCGGGTGTACGTGTCCTGGCTTCAAACACGTGTAGTGCGCATGACCGGAAGTCCAGGAACATTCTGATATTGCCCACAAAGCCGAAAACCAGTGGTGGCAGCAGAGGTGAGAGCAATCTTGCCTATGACACTGCACATTCATTAGCATGTTAGTACGCCCCCAGGGGCACACTTCCATGCTAAGGGGGCTGACTAGCCAAGGGAACTAATGCCCTTGCATTAGTCCCTGGTCTCATTAGCATATGATAACAGATCTTTAGAATACTTTTTCTAAAGATCTCTTTATCTATGCTACTAGATAAAGGGACAGTTAGGCAGTGATTAGCAATTTGTGGTTCTGGGTGCATATTGCTGGAGGTTCACTTTAAAGAAGACGTCACTAAGTCAAAAGTGACCAGTTTTTGATCATAGTTTATTCCTGCTACTCTCCTGAGTTTTCTGCTTTTTGTTTGATTGACTTTTTGTTTTTATTTCACCATACAGTTCCAAAGTTTTGGGACTTATTGTGTGTTAATTTTCGAGGTCTTTACAGTGGGGCAGTGCTCACAGAATTCTCTGGGGTTGTGTATTTAGGCTGCTCTGCATTATTACCCTGTGAGCCATGCACACTTAAAAAAAATGAAATAGGCAATACATAAATAGGTTATGGTAGATTAAAAATAGCCTAAACAAACAAACAACAACAAAACAATACAGTGAGATGATTAAAATAAGAGCCAAAACGGATCACTTTTGACCTGGTCACAAATCCTCTTTATAGGTGTAATTCATTCCCATTCATTTCAGCATGGATATGTGAATATGTACAGATAACATAATAGAATAGTTCAGGTGTGTGATACCAGCCTCTCACCCATGCAAGCAGGCAGATATCCATAAAAGATATTGTAATGCTCACGGGTGTGGGGAGTGGACCAACTGGGATGCCGCACACAAAAAACCTAGAAGAACTTGATTATGGTTTCTCACCCGGTTTTCACCAGAGCCTCTAAAGGTGAGGGTGTTGCGCTGCAGGTGGTAACTAGGTGCCACTCAGGAAGACTGGTGCTGGGAAAGCTGACCCCAAGGGTATGGACACAGACAATCGCTGATATAGTAGGTACACCCTGGATGGCTGATGCAGCAGGCTCAGCCAATATGGATCAATGCAGCAGCGTCTGGTATAACAGACGTGGTCTATAGGGTACGGGGCAGCAGCAGCGGCGGATGCGTCAGGTACTGGAACACAGAATGGTATTAGGAATGTGGAACACAGCACTAGACAGCAGCAGCACTTAGGGACCTGAGAACTAGCAACGTATAGACCATGTTGCCCAGGCACTTGCCTAAAGGGGAAGGTGCCTTAAGCACTGCCAAGTTAGGACATACTAGCCCTTTAAGACATGATGTGCACATGCCCTAAGAGCCCTCCCAGGAGACTTGTGCAACGTGCTCAGGCCCTGGGAGGCGGCAGCAGAGACAGTCAATGGAGCATTTGAAATAACATAGAAGGAAAAGTGCACAGCACTGCTTACCCTTTCAAGAGGTAGTGAGATGATCCCGTTTCACCACTAAGCAGTGTGGTTGTTGCTTTGTGACATCGGGCACAATCCTGAAAAAATTCCTGGTATGATGGAAGCTGCTGTCTCAACCGTGGTGCTATTGCCCAGACGAAGCCATCAATTCATAGAAAATAAAAGAGCGGGCAGCACTCTGCAGGTAGCTTCAGACAGCTTTATTTTTCGATGCTGACAGGTGTAACAGACATGAGGGAGTGGAGGGAGGGGAGCACGAGGACGACGGTACCGTTTCGCACCTCTAGGGGCGCTTTCACGGGTCCATACAAAGTAAACGTGAGTGGTGATCATTTAAATAGAAAATTTCTAACACACGTGTAAGAATTTAAAATCTGATTAAAAAACAAACACATCCTGCAATAGTATTATGCTATATAGTAATTTTGTTCAAAATCTTAGTCGAACTGAACCACAGTCTGATTAATATATGTATTCATAAGAATTTTTCAAACAGACAAAAAAGAAAAAACTTTTTTTATGTTACTTTCTTATCCTCCTTATGAGTGTGTGTCGGCATTTCCCCGTTTTTATTTATTTTTATAGAATCCATTAGCTCATCAATAACTATTATACACCGGTAGAGTTACTATAAATATAATTAAACCTTATTGATACATAATTTAAAGGTTATTTTTAAATGTATAATATTTTTTATTTTTTATTTTTATTTTTATTAGGGGTTTAAACCGACAGACACCCATAATGGAGCTCATATATTTAATCATTAATATTCAATATTCCCACTGTCTTCCAAGATTATATAAAGGACTACTTCAAAATCTTGCTAGTTTGACAGAGTGTTTTGATTAGTACATATCACATAAATAGTCATCAGCGATATTGTTGTAATAATTCATATGGGGCTGTTTAGCCGAAAATTATCGGTCATAAAAAAGAAGAACAAAGAAAAACATCCAAGGACAAAGTCAGAACTATGACTTAATTGCACTATACTGAGGAGGGGAACGTTGTTAAATAAATATGACTAGATCGTTCTTATCATTGAAACCTGTCGGTCCCATTGCTTTAAGCGGGCTTTACACGCTGCGACATCGCTAATGCGGAGTCGTTGGGGTCACGGAATTCGTGACGCACATCCGGCCGCATTAGCGATGCCGTTGCGTGTGACACCGATAAGCGATTTTGCATCGTTGCAAAAACGTGCAAAATCGCTAATCGGCGACATGGGGGTCCATTCTCAAATCTCGTTACTGCAGCAGTAACGAGGTTGTTCCTCGTTCCTGCGGCAGCACACATCGCTGCGTGTGACGCCGCAGGAACGAGGAAGCTCCCCTTACCTGCCTCCCGGCCGCTATGAGGAAGGAAGGAGGTGGGCGGGATGTTACGTCCCGCTCAGCTCCGCCCCTCCGCTGCTATTGGGCGGCGGTTCAGTGACTTCGCTGTGATGCCGCACGGACCGCCCCCTTAGAAAGGAGGCGGTTCGCCCGTCACAGCGACGTCGCCGGACAGGTTAGTATGTGTGTCGGGTCTGGGCGATGTTGTGCGGCACGGGCAGCGATTTGCCCGTGTCGCGCAACAGATGGGGGCGAGTACCCACACTAGCGATATCGGGACCGATATCGCAGTGTGTAAAGTAGCCTTTAGTGTCTATAATCCAGCGAGCCTCCCTCCTCAATAAGTGCTTATGTGTATCTCCTCCTGCTGGAGAAGGTACAATTTTTTCCAAACCTGCGAATTTTAATAATTTATAATTCCCATTGTGTATTTCTTGCATATGATTAATGAGGCGGGTAGCCCCTATCCCTGTATTTATAGAGTGTAAATGTTCTCTGAATCTAGTGAACATTGGTCTGATCGTTTTACCGATGTAGAAAAAATTGCAAGGGCATAGAATGATATAGACTACCCATTTAGTGCGGCAGGTAATAAGATCATTTATTTTATACCATTTTCCCCCAACTTTAATACTTTTGCCTGTCAGATGTTGACTACAATATGTGCAATTTCCACATTTATAATTTCCTATAGGTGTACTTTTTTCTAATCATGTTTTTTGTGGGGTGAATCTCCTTTTAATTAATAAATCTCCTATATTTTTCGATCTACGATAGGTAATTTGAGGTCTATTTTGCGCTATTTCCTGTAAGTCTCTATCACTCTCAATAATATGCCAGTGGCAATTTATTATAGATTTTATTGCTTGGTCGATAGGACTAAATCTGAAATTGAACCTGAAGCGTTCACTTCCAGATTTTTTAGTATATTTATATTGTTGATCAACCCTATTCTTGTTTTTTTTATTATGAATCTGCAAAACTTTTTGTAAAGCTTGGGAAATTATTTCTTGTGGATATTTCCTTTCTTTAAGCCTATTACTAAGTTCTTCTGCTTGTATCAAAAAACGGTCCATGTCACTATTAGCTCTTTTTAATCTAAGAAATTGTGAATAAGGTATTGATTTCTTTATATGTTCAGGATGAGCACTATCGTGTCGTAATAACGCATTTACCGCTATGGGTTTTCTGTACAATTCTGTTTTAATCAAATTATCCTGTATAGATATTTGGATATCCAGAAATTCCAATGTTTGATCTCCAAATATACTAGTGAACCGCATATTGTATTTGTTAGGCTCATTTAGAGATGACACAAATTCATCAAATTTTGTTTGTGTGCCATCCCATATTATTAGGATATCATCCACGTATCTAAAGAAATATTTAATATGGCACAAGAATTTGTTGTTCTGTGAATAAACTATGTCATCTTCAAATTTTGCCAAAAAAAGATTAGCCAGCGTGCAAGCTATGGGGGTGCCCATAGCCACACCCCCATGTTGCAGAAACCAGGTCTCTCCGAATTTAAATACATTATTCTTTAAAACTAGTGATAATCCTTCAGTAACAAAACTGATATAATTTTCAGATTCTCCCATTTGTATCAAAAATTGTCTTACTACCTCTACACCCAGATCTTGCGGGATCCGGGTGTAGAGGCTTTCGACATCAATAGATGCCAGTTTGTAACCTGGTTGCCATTGGATTTCTACCAATATTTTTAAACAATCCTTTGTGTCACGTATAAAAGATGGTATTGCCTTCAGAAGTGGGTTCAGCAACCAATGCAGATACCTAGATAACGGCTCCGTTGCTGAACCCACTCCTGACACTATGGGCCGTCCAGGTGGCCGATCCAAAGATTTTAGGGGAGAAATACCAATGTGGTCTGTTAGGGAAGCTTGGTAGCAAACTGTCCGCCTTCTTATTGGAAATGGTTCCTATTGTGACTTGTCTATTCAAAAAACTGCGTATTTTTTCCAACACTTTTGACATTGGATCTGTTTTAAGTTTAGTATAAACTAAAGGGTCGGCCAGTTGTCTTGTGGCTTCCTGTAAATAGTAATCCTTGTCTAGGAGTACTGTAGCGCCCCCCTTAGCCTTACGGATTATGATGTCTTCCCAAGACATAATTGTTTCGATCGCCCTGCTTTCTGCTTTGGTAATATTAGGTGATATGGTGGGGTAATTCAAACACTCAATGTCTTGTAAGACCGCCCTCTGAAAATTATCAACGCTATTCCCTGGGGTAATTGGTGGAAAAAAATTAGACTTAATTCCCCCTTGAAAAAAGGTGGTATGTGTGGAGCTGGGTGATTGTTGTAAGGAGTAAATATTTTCAGTAAGACTTAGTAATGTTAGAGTTTCGTCTCTGACACCTTCAAAAGCTGAATCCTTACAGCAAAAACCTAGTGGACCTATATTGCAAGGTCTTTCCACTAGTAGTGTATCCCTATCACTTGCTTTAGTGGTAGCAAAGAATTTTTTAAGATGCATTTTGCGACAGGACTTATACATATCAATTTGAAAATCAGTGAAATTGAATTTTTCCGGCAGACAAAAATTTAGTCCCTTCTCTAGGACTGACAACATGTCCTCGGTTAACTCTCTATGTGAGAGATTGTAGACTTTAACGTTCTCCTGATGATTTATTTTCTCCATGACACTTGTTTCAGCCGTCTGACGTCTGAATCTTCTATATTTACGTCCGCCTCTACGTGTAATTCTCCTAAAGGGACAGTAGTTGATGGTCCCGGATTATTTTCACTTCCTGATTTTTTTTTTGGGGGTGGTATAGAATCTTCTGTCCCACTAGAGTCCGTATCTGTAGTCCAAGCTCCTCTTTTGTTTTTTCCCGACATTTTGGAAAATCAGTCAATGGAGCAGCCACACTAAGCTGCCAGGAAAGTGAGATTGCTGGCGTACCCGCCAGAGGAAACAAGCAGGTTAGGGCATTACATTGATGTCACTGGTCGCGCTTTCTTTGATATGTAGAAGTGAGCACAGCCACATTACTCTTTTAGACTGCGCTTCCATAGCCGTAGATTCTCTCATGTGATTATGCTAATTACACTCTGATCAAACTCTGCCACAGTTTGATCCGAATATTTTTTTACAGAGTCTACTTTAACTGTATATATTAAAAAAATACAACTTTATTGATTAGTTTTTAAAATACCAAATACTCTCCCACAAACCGCAGACATATACAAACACATACAACATATACCATACAATATCTCAGGTAGAAAACGCCTATCAGATGTCACACATAGGGGTTAATAGCCAATGACAGTACTAGTGGGCAATAGATCTAAATAATTCCTAAAGGAAACCTGTCCACTACCTATCAATGAAGATATAACAGTTAAGTTACATGCACCCTAGGGTTCAAGTGGTGCCCCATTCCATGATGGCTGTCCCTGTTCTCCCTCAATAGATATTGTGTAACCTTACTGGACTAATACACTCATATTACACTCAAATCCAGATAAATTATTAAATACATCAATCATTTATCTTTATGGGAGTATTCAGGGCAGCATTCTCGTGGTATTTTTTCATTGGTGCTTAATAACACCGAGATATTCTAGAATCATTATCATACACTGTGTGCAGAATTATTAGGCAAATGAGTATTTTGATCACATGATAATTTTTATACATGTTGTCCTACTCCAAGCTGTATAGGCTGGAGAGCCAACCACCAATTAAGTAAATCAGGTGATGAGCATCTCTGTAATGAGGAGGGGAGTGGTGTAATGACATCAACACCCTATATAAGGTGTGCTTAAATATTAGGCAACTTCCTTTCCTTTGGCATAATGGGTCAGAAGAGAGATTTGAAGGGCTCTGAAAAGTCCAAAATTGTGATATGTCCTGCAGAGGGATGCAGCAGTCTTCAAATTGCCAAACTTTTGAAGCATGATCACCGAACAATAAAGCGGTTCATGGCAAATAGCCAACAGGGTCGCAAGAAGCGTGTTGGGCTAAAAAGGCGCAAAATAACTGCCCATGAATTGAGGAAAATCAAGCATGAAGCTGCCAAGATGCCATTTGCCACCAGTTTTGCCATATTTCAGAGCTGCAACGTTACTGGAGTATCAAAAAGCACAAGGTGTGCCATACTCAGGGACATGGCCAAGGTAAGGAAGGCTGAAAAACGACCACCTTTGAACAAGAAGCATAAGATAAAACGTCAAGGCTTGGCCAAGAAATATCTTAAGACTGATTTTTCAAAGGTTTTATGGACTGATGAAATGAGAGTGACTCTTGATGGGCCAGATGGATGGGCCAGAGGCTGGATCAGTAAAGGGCAGAGAGCTCCACTCCGACTCAGACGCCAGCAAGGTGGAGGTGGGGTACTGGTATGGGCTGGTATCATCAAAGATGAACTTGTGGGACCTTTTCGGGTTGAGGATGGATTGAAGCTCAACTCCCAGACCTACTGCCAGTTTCTGGAAGACAACTTCTTCAAGCAGTGGTACAGGAAGAAGTCGGTATCGTTCAAGAAAAACATGATTTTCATGCAGAAAAATGCTCCAGCACATACATCCAACTACTCCACAGCGTGGCTGGCCAGTAAAGGTCTAAAAGATGAAAAAATAATGACATGGTCCCCTTGTTCACCTGATCTGAACCCCATAGAGAATCTGTGGTCCCTCATAAAATGTGAGATCTACAGGGAGGGAAAACAGTACATCTCTTGGAACAGTGTCTGGGAAGCTGTGGTGGCTGCTGCACGCAATGTTGATCGTAAACAGATCAAGCAACTGACAGAATCTACACATGGTAGGCTGTTGAGTGTCATCATAAAGAAAGGTGGCTATATTGGTCACTAATTTTTTGGGGTTTTGTTTTTGCATGTCAGAAATGTTTATTTCTAAATTTTGTGCAGTTATATTGGTTCACCTGGTGAAAATAAACAAGTGAGATGGGAATTTCAATTTACACTGCCAATAGCAGCATGCTATGCTTTTTTCTCATGATGAATCAGCACTGCCCATAGTATACATTGAGCCTAATATTATCTAATAAAACATCGGATAGCCCTCTCCAATTTTTTATGCTATTTTCGTCACACGTTTTTTAAGGTATTCTGTGTATTTTCATAATATTAAAGTGTCAGAAAAACGTAAAGGTGTTTGTCCATGATTTCAATATAACTCCCCTCATGTGACAGCGATCGGCCACCACGGCCATGTGAGGGTAGTTAGAACTTCATCACCGCAAGACCGCGAAAGCTAACATGCAGGAGCAGCATAGGATTTAGTTTTTTAATGCTATTTCTGTTTCTAGGCATTTTTCAAAACAATCTTCGACTTTTAATGTTGGAAAAAATGGTACTGGGGTCCGAATGCCTTTTTTTTGTGTACTTCTGAAGTAAAAAAAGTTGAATATGACCAGTATATGCCAAATGTGAAAAGCTCTAAAATCATGAGTGCCTGTAATCCACATAGTAGAATGATGACTATATATAGTACGATGCAGTTGACAATAGGCAATGTGATGTTTTTCTCAATCTCGGATATCAGGTTGTCATTCTTGTTCACCCACAAATGCCCTCTTCATCATAAGCCCATAAACCATTACAAAACCAATTACAGTGAGCAAGGACGTAACTATTCTAGGTGTAGAGGTTGCAGATGCACCTGGCCTTGGAGCCTAGAAGGGTCCTAAAAGTCAATTTTGCCCATGTAAAGAGATGCAGGTTAATTGGGAGGAGTCTGTTGGAAATTTTCATTGGCGTCCACAAGCTTCAAGTTATACCACCTAAATAGTGACATACTGGCATCTGATTTCTGGTCTGGATACATAGGATATGCAATAAAAAGACATCAATTCAAAACCAGATCTGAAAAATGTTTATGAAATCATTAGAGGATGAACAGATCGGATGACCTGGGGCTATGCTTCTGACTAATACAGAAAGACTAGATTTACAGTAACCAATATAATGAAAGATCAATAGAGATGAAGGAAATTACATTGCATTTACTGAATAAAAGTGTTCCCTTTGATGTTATAATCGTCGTCATGTTTAGAAGTATTTGGTAATACCCAAAGAAGAATCAAGAGTTCTACTACAGAGGTGACACTTTCCAAATATTGTGTGATAAAAAGGAAGTCAAGTAATAAAATCAGTATTTATAGTGTTTGCAACTACAAAGTTCATCTCAATAAATTAGAATATCATCAAAAAGTGAATTTATTTGAGTAACTCAATACAAAAAGGGAAACCCATATATTATATAGTCATTATCTATTTTAAGTGTTTATTTCTGTTAATGTTGATGATTATGGCTTACAGCCAATGAAAACCCAAAAGTCATTACCTTTATCAAATTAGAATATTATATAAGAACAACTGAAAAAATTATTTTAGAACTCAGAAATGTTAGCGCCTACTGAAAAGTTTGTACAGTAAATGCCTCAATACTTGGTCGGGGCTCCTTTTTCATGAATTACTTTATCAGTGCGGCGTGGCATGGAGGCGATCACCCTGTGGCACTGCTGATGTGTTATGGAAGCCCAGGTTGCTTTGATAGCAGCCTTCAGCTCATCTGCGTTGTTGGGTCTGGTGTCTCTCATCTTCCTCTTGACAACACCCATTAAATTCTCTATGGGGTTTAGGTCAGGTGAGTTTTCTGGCCAATCAAACACAGTGATACTGTGGTTATTAAACCATGTATTCGTACTTTTGCAGTGTGGACAGGTGCCATGTCCTGCTGGAAACTGAAACTTGCATATTCAAAAAGCAAGTTTGGCAATTTCAAGACTGCTGCATCCCTCTGCAAGACATCTTACAATTTTGGAATTTTCAGAGTCCGTCAAATCTCTCTTCTGACCCATTTTGCCAAAGGAAGGTAAGTTGCCTAATAATTAAGCACACCTTATATAGGGTGTTGATGTCATTACACCACACCCCTTCTCATTACAGAGATGCACATCACCTGATTTACTTAATTGGTAGTTGGCTCTCAAGCCTATACAGCTTGGAGTAGGACAACATGTATAAAAATTATCATGTGATCAAAATACTCATTTGCCTAATAATGCTGCACACAGTGTATGATAATGATTCTAGGATATCTCGGTGTTATTAAGCACCAAAGAAAAAATACCACGAGAATGCTGCCCTGAATACTCCCATAAAGATAAATGATTGATGTATTTAAGAATTTATCTGGATTTGAGTGTAATATGAGTGTATTAGTCCAGTAAGGTTACACAATATCTATTGAGGGAGACCAGGGACAGCCATAGTGGATTGGGGCACCACTTGAACCCTAGGGTGCATGTAGCTTAACTGTTATATCTTCATTAATAGGTAGTGGACATCACCTGATTTACTTAATTGGTAGTTGGCTCTCAAGCATATAGAGCTTGGAGTAGGACAACATGTATAAAAATTATCATGTGATCAAAATTTGCCTAATAATTCTGCACATGGTGTAGTTGTCTCAGGGAGAGAAGCTACAACAACCACCAAGATTTTCCTGATGTATGTGTGTCGCCCCAGCAGCAGATCGAACCACTCGGATCCGGGGGTAGTGTCCGTTCGTGGCTCGAGGGTCTCCAGACCCGGGGGCTTAGGGCCACACTCAAATGTAAAAGTGAGTATTTACAGGGGATTTGGTATAGTTCGTGATGCCACCCGTAGTGTGCAATAATTGGAAGTACCGCCGCTGTTGGTTGGAGTACCCGGGGTGATGGAGTGGGGCAGCTAGGTGTCATTGCCCTCCACGGGTAGTGGTAGGCCCCGGGACTCTGGATGGTGATACGGGGACACAGTGCAGGGGTCAGTCGGGTACTCACTCAGCAATGAAGCAGACGCTGACAACAGGGTAAACCAAGTCGCTGAATGCCGCTGCCTCTCAAGGGGAGCTCATCCGGGTCCCATCCCCTGCAGTGCTGCTGGTGGTCTGTAACCTGCCTCCTGGCACTAAGTTTTAGAGTGTCCGTTGTGGTCCGGTAGCTTGGAGCTATCCAGGCCAAGCTCCCCACTGTGGCTAAGTGGAGGAGCCTGCTCTCAGGGCTCACACTTGAGATTTCAGTGGGCTGCTTGCAAGGAAAGCCCTATCCCCCTCGTTATGCTAGTGCCCCGATTCTGGAGCTGGTGGGAACAGTCCATAAAGGCCCCGTTCTCAGGTTAATTGCCAGGTTGCCTGAAGCTTCTCCCCAACCTAGGGTCTGTGTACACCGTCATGCCTTCGGTCTCGGACCGGTGACAGGACCAGGCTGCCGGCCGTCCTCCTCAATGGGTCCCAGGCACCTAGCCTCAATCCCCTGCGATCGGGGGTCCGACTCTTCTAGGCCCAGACCACCGTCTGCGACCTAGTTTTCCTCTCCCCTGGGAGCTCCAACTCCCAGCTTCCTCAGAGCTCCTCACAGGTCGAGGGTCAACACAGAACTGACTTGACCTTGACACCTCCCACCTCTCTGTCTGACCCCTAGGTGGGCGGCCCTATTCCTCCTTAAGCAGTCCACTGGTGTGCCTGACAGGTGTGGTGCAAAGTGTATCTAGGATTTGTGAATGCTAATGGAGGCAACAATGCAGGATAGAGACCCATAACCATGGGGGGGGTTGAATACTGCATGGTTAGGACAGTTTGTGCAGTACCCTGTGATAACCTGAATAGTCCAGGGGCGTCACATTCCCCCTTAGGTAAACGTAGCTCATCCTCGAGCTACAGGACATCCAGTGGATTGTTTTTGGGGTTTTTTTAACTGTAAAGGTAAAAAGGAATAAAATTTTTATTTTTCAACCCACATAAGAGAGGCACATTTATTTAAAGGTTTCACTAAAGTGGGCTTTACATGCTACGATTTCGCTACAGCTATCTCGTTGGGGTCACGGATTTTGTGACGCACATCCGGCCGCTGTAGCGATGTCATAGCGTGTGACTCCTAGGAGCGATTTTGGATCGTTGCAAAAACGTCCAAAATCGCTCCTCATTGACATGGGGGTCCGCTGCCAGTTATCGCTGCTGTCGCAGGGGCGAAGTTGTTCCTCGTTCCTGCGGCAGTGCACATCGCTGTGTGTGACGCCGCAGGAACGAGGATCATCTCCTTACCTGCCTCCGGCCACAATGCGGAAGGAAGGAGGTGGGCGGGATGGTACGTCCCGCTCATCTCCGCCCCTCCACTTTCATTGGTCGGTCGCTTAGTGACGTCGCTGTGACGCTGAACGGACCGCCCCCTTCGAAAGGAGGCGGTACGCCGGTCACAGCGACGTCACTATGCAGGTAAGTATGTGTGACGGGGATGTCGGATTTTGTGCGCGACGGGCAGAGATATGCCCGTTTCGCACAAACGATGGGGGTGAGTCGCATGCTAGCGATATCGGGCAGGATATCGCAGCATGTAAAGCCACCCTTACTCTTAGAGTTCACCTTATATAAAAAAAAACCCAGTGGAACACTACCGGTTGTATTGGTAGCGGGGGCTCAACCTACTTCGTTGTAGCCCCTTCCTGCGAAAGTCCAATTCCAACTTCCCGGATCCTATTAACCCGCCACCCAAACAAACCTGACCCGCTTTATTCCTACTTGGGGTCCGTGACAGGGTTAAAGTCCCGGATTTTAAAAGGACGACTCTGGTAGGCACAGGAGGTGCAACTTATTTACAATGAGCACAAGTCCATGCTGGCCGCAACCAGTCCCGCAGCCATGGTCCATTCTTACTACTAAAGATATATAAAGGAAATGGAGTCCATGCACCAGGTGCAAACATCATATCAACTTTCTGCTGATTAAACCCGGTAATCATCATTTTGCATATAAACACCACCTATCATTACTTAAGAAAAATAACAAACTATGAAAAATAAGAAAAGAAAACACAGATTTCTAACATTCTAACTTTAGATAGCCGGGTCCCGTGACCACGATTCCCTGTGACCACGCACCACAGACGCCGACACGATCTTCTCATCAATCATCACATGTTTGGTTACATTTAGGGCATACCAGTCTTGCTCTCCACAATGCTGGGTGTATGAGACCATGTCTCCCGGCTCCAGATTCCGCCCAGGATGCCCACTGGGGAGGTGCTGTGCAACATCTCGCCGGGACACAAACACCCCAGCCGTGAGGCCCGCTTCTTGGATAAACTCCCATCCTTGGTCGGCGTCAAAGCACTCCACAAGACCACGGTACCGCAGCCCTCTGACACGGAAGGTGCTATTTTTCAGATGCTCTTTTTCTCCTTGAGTACGGGCAGCAATCTCCCGTCGTCGCTGATCTCTTGTTACTTCCAGGTGTATTTTCTGTAATTGCCTTTCTCTTTCCCAGTAAGGGGCCTAAGTGTCCGGCCTCGCCTGCCTCACTGGTAGCTCTCAGAGATGGACACCTGCGGCCCCAGCAGCCACTGGGATGCCGCGCAGTGGCGGAGCTGGCAGCTCCTCAGGTTCCGCCTCCACCATAATGGGAAAAGGGACCGACTGCTCCGCAGCCGCGGGTGCAGAGTCCGGGTGCTCCATATCAAGGTACAGGCCCGGTGATGCGGTCAAGATTGGTCGGGCCAGTGTTGGGGTAGCCGCTGTCATAACCTGGTCGGGTGGTTGGGTTGGAAGCTCTGCAGCTTGCTCTTGGCAAATGGGGGCTGAAGGTTCCGCTGCCGAGTTTGGATAGGCAGCTCGGCGTCCGCCGAGGATGAGGGTGACGCTGGCGGAGCGCCTGAATCGGAGGGGGGCAGACCGGACCCCGCAGCCATGTAGGCCAGATCAACTGGTGCTGGGTAGCTGCTTACCCGCTCCTCGCGTGAGACTTCAATCTCACGGGCTCGCACCGCCATTGCCAGGCTCCTCATCTCTTCCCTCCAGTGGTCCAGGATAAAGAGGAACTGCGTCCGCATCCTCCTGCAGAGCTGCTCAGTTTCTTGCTCGATCCAGGTCGTGATCCCAGGAGTAGCGCGCTCCAGTGACCAGTCTCGTGCAGCCGCCATCTTGCCTCTGCGGTACCCAGGAATGTTATAGCAGAGTCCTGGCGTCCCTGCTTCACTTCCGCTGTTACATGCTGTCACGCCCCCTCGGTTTTCGCCAGCCACTCACTGCTGCATTGGGGCCCTCTGGGAACTTCTGGTTCCGGGCAAACTCTCAGGAAGGGCAGGGCTTCAGTTTTGTGCGTTTTTGGTGGCAAAGATGGCGGAAAATGGCAGGAACAGGACTTTTGACACGCAGTTTCACTTTTCAAGGCCCACGTCACCCAGGTTAGTGGGCCAAGTTCGTATCCTGTTCGTGACACCAGAAATTTGAGGTGTGCCACCCCAGCAGCGGATCGAACTGCTCGGATTCGGGGGTAGTGTCCGTTCGTGGCTCGAGTGTCTCCGGACCCGGGGGCTTAGGGGCCACACTCAAATGTAAAAGGGAGTATTTACAGTTGATTTGGTATAGTTCGTGAAGCCACCCGTGGTAATTAGAAGTACCGCCTCTGCCGTTGGGAGTACCCAGGGTGGGAACAGTTCATAAAGGCCCCGTTCTCCTCAGGTTAATTGCCGGGTTGTCTCAAGCTTCTCCATGACCTAGGGACCGTGTAACCCGTCCTGCCTTCTGTCTCGGACCGGTGAAAGGACCAGGCTGCCGGCTGTCCTCCTCGATGGGTCCCAGGCGCCTAGCCTCAATCCTCTGCGACCGGGGGTCCGACTCCTCTAGGCCCAGACCACCGTCTGCGACCTAGTTTTCCTCTCCCCTGGGAGCTCCAACTCCCAGGTTCCTCAGAGCTCCTCACAGGTCGAGGGTCACCACAGAACTGACTTGACCTTGACACCTCCCACCTCCCTGTCTGACCCCTAGGTGGGCGGCCCTGTTCCTGCTTAAGCAGCCCACTAGTGTGCCTGACAGGTGTGGTGCAAAGTGTATTTAGGATTTGTGAATGCTGATGGAGGCAACACTGCAGGATAGAGACCCAGAACCATGGGGGGTTGAATACTGCATGGGTAGGACAGTTTGTGCAGTATCCTGTGACGACTTGAATAGTCCAGGGGCGTCACATATGCAAACTGCCTTCTTGCACTGAAGACTTGATAAAGATGTATACAATATCACTATCACCAAGTAATAGGAAGTGAAGGTATATAAAGACATGCAAAGTACTGATGAACAGAAGCTGACAGGCTGGACAGCGCCCTAGGGTCCTAAAGGGAAAGGGATGAAAACCAAGCAGAAATGATAGAACGTTAGGGAGCAGTTTGTGCAGCCAAATGCTGTGACCTTCTGTAGCTGGACACCACAGAATTGTCTGTCACCCATGACACACCAACGACAATATCTTAGGTACATTTCCATTTATTTCTGAAGATATAGTACATGGCCGGCATGACTTTGGTTGGGGGGGGATGACCTACAGGAAAGGGGGTGGGGAACAAGGGACTGTTGGGGTATATATGGGGCAGGTTGGGGGGCGGAGGACCCCTATGACCTGCAGTGCCTCTGGGGATTGTCACACTAAAACCTCCCCCACCTCATGCTTACCGTAATGGCGTCTGTGGATGGTCTGTGGGAGCAGCTGTGGGCGGAAGCCAGCTGTCATCCTTCGGGGTGGCTGAACGGCCATCTCAGGGACATTCTGGGTGACGGTGCTGCGGTGGCCACATCTAGTACAGCCGAGCCGCAGATGCGGCCTTCCTGCGTCTGGATCTCCAGCAGCGCAGGCGCAGGAGTGCCCTGCTCATAGGCCCCGGCTGTAGCCTGGGCTGTCCAGCATAGTGCCTGCTCGGCCTTTGAATCAGTGCAGAAGCCCGTCTAGGGAGCCTCCGGGTGTGAGGCGACAGTCTGGCAGTGAGAGTCGCCACCACCCCAAGAGGAAGTCATGGGCGCAGCCGAGGGCGGCGGCAGTGAGTAAGCCTCAGCCTCCGATGGGGGCGGGGCTTGCCACCGCTCCTCAGCTTCAAATCCTGGGTGTTGCAGCGGGCCCATCTGGCGATGCACCTGCCAGGCGGCCTGGCGTTGCAGCAGCGACGGGTTCCCAGAGGATTTAGGGCTCCTTCGCAGATGAAAGCGGCTTCGGATCGGTGGTCTCCTCGGCACATCTGCAGCCTGCAGGTCCTTTTCCAGCACTAATTGAACTGAGCCCGGGACTGGCTGATCTGAGGTTATCCTCATCGTTTGTGGGAAGTGGTGACAGCAAGTAGCAGGAGGTTGGTTGGCTAGTGGGTCCAGACAGGCAGCAGGATTCTGGATTTTCAGCTGGGAGATGACAGCTCCTGCGTAGCTTGGTGAGTATGGTTCCATGTCTTGTTTGTCACCTTTTCCAGTTGGTTTTCCTAGTATTTTGTCTAGTTAGGCAGTGCCGGGGGTCGACAGAGGGTCAGGATCAGTGGGGCAGGTGGACCAAGCGACTCAGGTAGATGTAGCGGAGATTTTGTCAGGGGTGAGAGTTTTGTTAACCTGCTTGGAAGGAAATAGGGTGATTGGGGGATGTGTCTTGGCTTGGAAAGGTTCAGGGGTTGTGGGTGCAGGTGCGGCGGCGGCGATCGGGCCGGTGGGCCCTGGCAGAGTGGTAGAGCCTGTTTCAGTTTCTGTACAGACAGAAAAGGAAAAGGACATTAATTTGGATGACAAGGCGCAGAGTGAGGTATATGGCTGTTTTGAGGGGTCGCTGAGGTCCCACCTGAAGAAGGAGGTTAAGGAAAAATTTGGAAGGACGAATATGTAGAAATATTTTCTGTGTTGCCGTTGGAGAAATTTAACTTTGATAAGAACAAAAAAGATGACAATAAGGAGGATGAGGAGAAGCGCAGGTGGTGCTTGATCCCACGAATGTTTACAAATTGGTTACAGGCCTTCGCCAGCGTTATAGGTGAGAAGGCACCGGACAATTGTTCGCACCTTTTCTGCTATATGGATTCAATTGGGGAAGTGTATAGAGTATATGGTGGGCAGGCCTGGTTGTGCTATGACGAAAAATTTCATCAACATAAGGCCGTTTACCCGTCCATTCGATGGGACCAAAAGGATATTAGCCTGTGGTTGAGGGTGATGGCCCCCACGAGATACAGGCAGTCCTTTCAGGGGATGGCCGGTGCTCCCAGCCAAGGCAGAGGGAATTCAGGACAACAGTCGTGCGGAGGGTCCATGGGACAGGCGGGATCTCAGAAGCCAGGTGTGTGCTGGCAATTTAATGAGGGGCAATGCAAATTTGGGGAAAATTGCAGGTTCAAGCACCTCTGTTCCCACTGCAGCAGCACCTCTCACAGGGCCTCTAAGTGCTTCAGGTGGAATAAGAACAAGTCAGGGATTTCTAATACAAAAGGGGGAGACACCGGTGAGGCTTCACGCGATGCTCCCTTATTTAAATAGGTTTCCCAATTGGGAGGTGGTGGCGTTATTGATCAACAGTTTTGGTGAAGGTTTTCGGATTCCCTCTATGGTTTTTCAGAGCCAGTGGACTCTAAAAAACCTCCAGTCTGCGGGTCAGTATCCTGGGGTGGTTCGGGAAAAGTTGAAGAAGGAAGTGTCTTTGGGTCATACGGTGGGTCCTTTCGTCGCGCCTCCCTTTCCGGATTTGGTGGTTTCCCCTTTGGGGGTTGTTCCCAAGAAGGAGGCAAATAAGTTCCAGCTTAGTCATCATTTGTCATACCTGAGGGGGGGGGCGGTCTGTCAATGATGGCATTGACCAGGAGTTGTGCTTCGTGGTGTACACGTCATTTGATGAGGTGGCAAGGTGGGTGAGGCGTTTTGGTAGGGGGGACCTGATGGTAAAGACGGATGTGGAATCTGCGTTTCGTCTATTGCCAGTCCATCCTGATAGTGTTTGGCTGCTTGACTGTTTCTGGAAGGGGGCGTATTTTGTTGATAGGTGCCTCCCTATGGGTTGTTCGCTATCATGTTCATTATTTGAATCCTTTTGTTCTTTTCTGGAATGCGTGGTGAGAGACGTTTCCGGTTTGGAGTCGTTATCCACTACCTGGACGATTTTTTCTGTGTTGGCCCGTGGGTTTGTTGGTCTGCCATAATATTTTGTCAGCAATAGAGTGGGTGGCTGGGCACTTATGCATCCCGTTAGCGCCGGGCAAGACTAAAAGCCCTGTGACATGTATTTCGTTTTTAGGTATTGTTCTTGATTCTGTGGACTGAGAGTTTCGGCTACCGATGGAAAAGGTGTTGGCTCTTAGGGGTGAGGTGGCCTGGGCACTGAAAGTCAAGAAGCTCACCTTGCGGGAGGTGCAATGCTTGCTGGGGAAGCTTAATTTCGCATGCCGGGTTATGTCAATGGGGCGGGTGCTTTCCCGAGCCCCAGGTTGATAATTCAGAGTTGGATTTGTTCACAGATGCGTCTGGGGGTCATAATTTTGATGACTATTTTGGAGCGGAATGGTGTGCGGCGCAGTTGCCTGAGGGATGGCAGTCGACAAGTTTGGTAAGAAATGTGGCGTTGTTAGAGATCTTTCCGATCTTGGTGGCAGTCACTTTATGGAAGGCGCGGTTCTGTAACAGGAGAATACGTTTTCAGTTTGACAATATGGGGTTGGTAAATAAATAATAATATATTGCCTTCTTCACCCCCGGTGGTGAATGTTCTCCAGCGTTTGGTTCCTGCTTGTTTGTCGGTAAATGCTTTTCTGTCTGCTTCCCATGTGCCGGATGTTCAGAATTCCATTGCTGACGCTCTCTCTCGTTATCAGTGGGAGAGCTTCAGGGCATTGGCACTAGAGGCGGAGGAGTGCCCTCCCGAGCTATGTAGTGTGGTGTCTGTGATGTCGAACGCGTGATCAAGGATTCCTTGGTGGAAACAATGTGGATCGCTTATCAATGGGCGTGGTGGCAGTGGAAGACTTGGGTGGAAGTCTTTTGGTTTGTTTTTGTCTGAGAAGGGACAGGTAGGCGTGTTGTTGCTCTGGATGGGACAGTGGTCGGTGTGTGGTTGGTCTCCTGTGAAGGTTAGTCGTTTGGTGGTGGGTTTGGCTTTTGCTTTTAAGCTTAGGAATTTGTGGGATTTGACAAAGATTTTCTTGGTAAAGCAGGCATTGAAGGGGTTTTGTAGGAGATGGTCCAGGCAGGATGGCAGGAGGCCTGTGTCCTTTGCACTGTTGGAATGGTTTGGATTGCAGTTGGGTTCTGTGTGTGCGTCAGTTTTTGAGGTGACCTTGTTTAAATTGGCTTTTTTCTTAGCCTTCTTTGGTGCACTCAGGATTGGGGAGCTGGTCGCTGTTAGTCGGTATAATCGGGGTGGTGTTCTAGCTTGGGATGTTGTCTTGTTGGCGGGTAGGCTAGAGTTTTGGATCAGTAAGTCGAAGACCGATCAGGTCGGGAAAGGCAGGCGCGTGGTGCTAAGGGCATTTGGGGACTCCAAGATGTGTCCGGTGCGGTCACTAAGGTCTTTCTGGGTGCTGGGGCCTCGGACTAATGGACCGTTTCATTGTCCTTTTTATCTAACTACCAATTTTGAGTGATTTTTCAGAGGTGTGTGGGGACCTTTGGTTTGTATGCAGCATGTTATGCCCCGCATTCATTCCGGATCGGAGCGGCAACAGAGGTTGCAGGTTGAGCCCGGAGGTAGTGCAAAAGATTGGGCACTGGGAGTCTAGACAAAGCTATGTGAGATCTCAAGGGGTTGTTGAGTAATTGAATGTTTGAAAATGGTGTAAGTTTTCTGTTGTTTGCTGACTTTCCTTTGGTTTGTCTTTTCCAGGGCTAGCTCCTCACTTGGTATGGATTTTTGGACACTCAATTGTATACTGGGCGATGATACGGGATGACGTCCGGGTGGATGGTAAGCAGCTTGGGTTTGCGAGGAGTGCAGTGGTTATCAGGTGGTTGGGTTTTTGGGGTTTTGCCAGAGGTGCATAGGGTGCTACGTCTGGTCCGGGTTCTGGACATTTTGGTCTTGCATGTCGGGGGGAACGATTTGCGGGTGGCTATGTGCCGGGAAATGATCCAGGATATAAAACATGATTTGCTCCGGCTCTGGGTATCCTTTCCAGTACTTCGGACGGTCTGCTCAGAGATAGTCCCGAGGCAGACGTGGCGGAGGGCCCGTTTGGTGGAAAGGGTGAATAAGCCCAGGATCTAGGTGAACAGGGAGGTTTCAAGATTCGTGGTAAGGAACAGTGGAGTGGCGGTTCCCCACTTCGACTTGGAAACGGTAGAGCAGGATTATTGGTTGGCTGACGGGGTCCATCTGGATGCAGTCAGCATCGATTTGTGGTCTTTGAGACTGCAGGAGGGGAGTGAGGGGACCATGGCATTGCCGGGCAGTGGTGTCTCGAGTCCCGGGTGTGGAATTTTACCCCTTCCCCCTCCCCTTTTACATTGGTGATCCTGAGCTGGTGGTTGTGGCTGGGAGTAAGTGTGGTTCAGGGGGAAAGTAATGTTTGAAAAGGTCACCAGATTTATGAGCTTCCAGGACCTCAGCTCTGTTGTGTTATTTTATGTATTTGTATGTTTAAATAAAGGTTATTTAAGGTTAATAAGTTAATAAGTGGTTATTTTATAGTGTTGGTTAAGGGGGATACAGGTTCTGGGAGTCGCCAAAACTCGACCATACCAAAGTCAAGTACACGGCCAGAACACCCACCCAAGGGATGTTTTGGAGGCCGGCATGACTTTGATTGGGGGGGAGGTGACCTAGAGGAAAGGGACCAAGGGAACATAGGGGTGTATATGGGGCAGGCTGGGGGGCGGAGAACCTCTTTGACCTTCTCCTGGGGATTTTCCCGCCCGCCCTTCCTATTTGAGGCATTCCAGGGTCATGTTGGATTGTGGCGGTTGAGGGTGGGTCCTCAAAGTTGGTGTAAATTGTGATTTGGGGTCCTTGTAGATGTGAATCCCTTTAATTGGATTGGTGGTCTGGTGAGTTTTGGGGGAACACCGGCAATGGAATGTTGGGTCCCGTGTCTGGTATTTTACCACTTTCCCCTCCCCTTTTACATTGGTGCTCCCGAGCTGGTGGTTGCGGCTGGGAGTGAAGGGTGCTTTACACACTGCGACATCGCTAGCGATCTCGTTAGCGATGTGACATGCTAGATCGCAGATAAGATTCGCCGAGATCGCACATAGGTAATTTTTTTTTTTTAAGTGCCGGTCACATGTGCGATCTCGGCAAATCGTATGTGCGATCTGGCGTGTTACATCGCTAGCGAGATCGCTAGCGATGTCGCAGCGTGTAAAGCAGCCTTTAGTGTGGTTCAGGGGGTAGGTAATGTTGGAAAAACTCACGTGCCATCACCAGATTTATAAGCTTCTAGGACCTCACCCCTATTGTGTTATGTTATGTATTTGTATGTTTAAATAGAGCAGGGGTGGAGAACCTTTTTTCTGCCGGGAGCCATTTGGAAATTTCTACCAACTTTTGGGGGCCACAATAAATTATCAGCTTGAAAATTACTCTAATATATTCGGTTAAACAATTAACTCACCCCTACAACCCTATTGTGGTGACTGGAGCTGCTTTTCTTTGGTGTGTCTGTGATGTTTGGCGATATTGATCATGTTGCTTCTCACAACTGCTTTTTCAGGTTTGTCTCCGTCTGGAGCGCAGTCAACAGATATTGGTAAATCATATACATCACATAGAAGATTCTGGAGGCACATACATCACAGGAGAGGCTGGGAGTATATATATATCACAGGAGGGGGTGGGTTTATATATGCATCACAGGAGAGGCTGGAGACATAGACATCACAGGAGGGAGTGTGGGTATATATACATCACAGGAGGGGCTGGGGCATACAAATCACAGAAGACGCTGGGGCACATAAATTACAGGAGATGCTGGGGGCATATATACATCACAGGAGGGGCTGGAGACATATAGGACTCACACAGCCCGGGGAGGCATGATTCACACAGCACAGGCAAGCATACACAACAGAGAGGAAGGACTCACACAGCCCGGGGAGGCATCCACAGCAGAGAGGCATCAGTCACACAGCCAGGGGAGGCATCCACAGCAGGGAGGAACGACTTGCACAGTCCTCGGAGGGAGTCAGAACTCACACAGCATGTACAGCAGAGAAGCCAGTAAACCTGAGGCTCCTCTTCTTCTGTGGGACAGGACAACAGAGCAGCTCAGCTTACCCCACCCACAAAGTACATTGGGGGTAAGCTGGTACAGGCCAGTGTGAGGAGGACCTAATGCTACGCACACTACACTTTTTGATTTAAAGTGTCAGCAGACAACAGAGTAGTGTGGTCCCCGAGAATGTGCCCAGGGGCCGCATAAAAGGTAATTGCGGGCCGTTTACGGCCCGCGGGCTGAAGGTTCCCCACCCCTGAAATAGAGGATGTTGTGGCCATTTCATCCAACTTGTGTTGTCAGTGGTTATTTTATAGTGTTGGTTAAGGAAAAAAAAGGGGGGTACAGGTTTTGGGAGTCGCTGGAACTCGACCATACCAAAGTCATGTACAGTCTATGAAAAAAATGAAGGGGTGCCGATAATGATGAGCAGCATTGTAGATAGATAGATAGATAGATACTGTAGATACATAGAAAGATACTTAGATAGATATTTGCTTTTAAAAAATGTAAACCTATAACAAATCTAGTTTATGTGACCATTTTCTAACACTCATAACTTTTTAATTTTTTTTATCAATAAACACAATTGTAAATTTGTTTTATTGCAGGGCGAACTAAAATTTGAATTTGCAGAATTTTTGGGTACATACATCTCTTTTGTTTGTCATTAGTCTATTTTGAAAGGGAAGCGGGGTGCCTGGTAAACAGCAATTCTGGCGTTTTGGGTTTTTTTTTCTGTTTACCAGATGAGTTGTATAATTGAAAATTTTGAAAGATCTGTCTTTTAAGGGATGTGGCAATGCCAACTATACTTTTTTCAAATTGGTAAAGGAGGGTGATTTGAACATTTTTTTCACAATTTTGAGCCCACCTAAAGGTTGTGAACCTGCACTTACACAATAAACTGTAATGCTTTACTCTTGTAGTTTATGCTGAGGTCACTAATGTCCTAGAAATTCCTGCCTCAGCAACTGTTGACAACTATGAGAGCATTCAGTAGGCATCAGTCTGCCATGGTCACTCCATAGGCACTCCATGACCAGATCAAATTGTCTATATGCTGCTGTCAGTAATCAGCATGTTGTCAGCTATCTTATGTGTGATGGGCATGCCCAGTTGGGAACAACTCTTTAACAGTGTCATACTGCACATCACCTTGGAAGCCGGTCATTGGCTACAGTTGGCACATGAACAGCATGTTATCAACATAGAAAAGTGAACAAACAAGAAAAAAGGGGTATAAAACATTTCAAAGAGAAAATGTAAAAGCCTAGAATTTTAGGAAAGCTGATATCAACAAATTTTATGGTAAGAGTTTAATCGTGTAGAATGGGACCATGCCATAGTAACTGGGGATACCCATTATAAACGGGGAATGATTGATTAAGTATATACGACTAGAATTCTGTAGAAATCTTATACCCTCTGGTAAGAAAATGTCCAGGAATAAAAAGAAACCACTATGGATAAATAATACAGTACAAAGTATAAGACAAAAACAAAGGATGTTCAAAATGTTGTAGGCCAAAAATACAGAAATAGCATTTCATGAGTATAAAGATATCAATTGGAAATGTAAAAATGAAATCAAGCTAGTAAAGTTAGCTACTGAAATACAAATCACCAGCGATATTAAAATAAATCCCAAACATTTTTATAAATACATCAGAACCAAAACCAAAAACAACAGACGGCATAGGCCCCTTAAAAATGATAATACCAAGATAATTGTAAAGGACTAAATAAAGGCTGAGATATTAAAAAGGCACTTTTCATCTGTGTTCACTAATGAACCGACTGTTCCAGGGATCATTAACAAGGCAAAAATCAAAGTTCACCATCTGATATAACTAACTTAACACAAGAAGAAGTAAGTCTGCATCTTAGCAAATTGAACATTGACAAATTCATGATGTAGAATAATTCATGATTGTTAATAAGAAGAAATGTTTGGTTGGACCTAGTCATCCTGTATATAGAGCTAGTAAGTATAGTGATTATGATGTAAAAAATAAAAAACACTCACCAGAAAAAAGCCACCAGCCAACTCAGGTCAAAATGGCAAATGCACTTGCAGGATGCAGCTGGCCCCCCATGATAAAGGTATGGGTAACACAGGTGCAAAATACCGATGAGACAGCCACTCTCAAGCTACCAACTCATGGAGGGGGTGGCTTCTGGTATTAAACATACTCACTAATGAGGATTTACATAGGGCACCAGTCACACAGATAGTACAATGCACAGTGTCTGGCTCACAGCCTATTGATGACACCCTTCTATTAGATCAGGCGGGCTGCCCAGCACTATTTAAGTGCACTAGCACACAGGACAGACACCCCAGAGGGCCCGGCTGCTTCCTGCAAAACATTGTGCAATAAAAATGATGTAAAGTAAAATTATAATAAAGGTGAGGTATTGATCCATATTTTAAACAGCATAAGAGAACATGCACTGTACATGTAATTCCGACATTACATTTACATGTTCTCTTATGCTGTTTTTAACTTATGTATCCAATAAAATTAGATTTTTTTTTTAATTAATTATATTCATGATTATCTCTGTCCGGGTACATTTTTTTGGGGGGTGTTCCTGTTCAAAACTTCTGCAGCGCCCCTACAGTGAAATTGAAGCATTACATTATTCCCAGTGTGTATGGGTAAGCCTATATAAAATAAATATATTCCTATTGATTCTATCTATCTATCTATCTATCTATCTATCTATCTATCTATCTATATATCCTATATACAATTCTGCAGCGCTATTTAAGAAATGAGACATAGATGTATGTGGATTTGTAATGAATTATAGACAAATAGCTACAGACATTATCATTTGGATTCTTCTCAACAACATAATTGAATATTATACAGTGTATAACTAAAGTGCATATTCTCTGCACAGAAAACTTTTCACTTTCAGAGTTTTTCTAGCCTGGCCTCTAAGCTATACAACATGAATGGATGACACGGTTACCAAATGCTGACTCTGCTAGACTCCGTTAATCTCTATGTAAGGAAATCTCACTATTCTCCACAGGCTGAATAACCTGTTCCTCTAGCGCCACCTTGAGTTCAAATTTGCCAGCATTAGTGAAATGTACTGTATGGTGCGTGTACATCTACCTGCAAATCATTAAAAAAAAAATAATAAATAAATAAAATAAATATATATATATATATTTTATTTTTCTTTTTTTTCTTTTAATATATTTATTCTTTTTAATGATTGGTATATACTCTGTGTGTGTGTGTGTATATGTATATGTATATATATATATATATATATATATATATATATATATATATATACATATACACACACACATAGTGTGTGTGTGTGTGTATGTATGTATATATATATATATATATATATATGTGTGAGTGTATATATATATATATATATATATATATATATATGTGTGTGTGTGTATATATATAATTTTTATTTTGTGTGGGGTATTTTTTACTCTTACTTTCTTCAAAGCAAAAAAGACTTGCATCATCTGTGACACCATTATTTTCAAAATGAAGCTGCCCTGTTCCTGATTGACTACTGAAATTTTTACTGTCCATATAGACTATGTCTACAAAATTATTGGGACACCTACACATTTCACCAACAGAAGCTTTTATCTTATCTGAGTCCGGATACCTAAACATTAATATGGAGTTGGGCTCTTTGCAGCTATAACAGCTTCCACTTTCCCAAGAAGACTTTTTTTTAAAAAGGTTTTCGGAGGTGTCTGTCCATTCATCCAGAAGAGCATTTGTGAGGTCAAACACTGATTTTGGAGGAGATGACCGGGGTCACAATCTACATTCCTGTTCTTATTAAAAGTGTTGTATGGGTTGAGGTCAGGGCTCTCTGCGGTCTGGTCATATTCTTACGCACAAAATTCACCCAACCATGTATGTATAGGCCTTGCTTTGTGCACAAGTCATGCTGGAGGAGAAAAGAGCCTTACCCAAACTGTCCCCACAAACGTGGAAGCTACAATTGTCTAAAATGTCTTGGAATACTGAAGAATTAAATCTCCTCTCACTAAGAGGCCTAGCCCAAGACCCAATAAAACATCCCCATAGTATCATCCCTCCTCCACCAAACTCTGCAGTTGGCACACTGCAGTCAGGCAGGTAATGTTCTCCTGACATTCGCCAAACTCTGACATGTTCATCAGACGCCAGACATAGATGTGTCATTCATCAATTCACAGAACATGTTGCCTCTGCTGAAGAGTCTAGTTGTGGATTTACAGTACTCCATCTGCTGCTTGGCATTGTGCTTGGTGATGTAAGGCTTATATGAAGCTGCTAGGAAATCCATATCATTAAGATCCTGGCCAACAGATTTTGTGCTAATGTTAATGCAAGAGGAGGAACATTTTGGACTCTGCAGTTATAGAGTCAGCAGAGCGTTGGTGACTTTTGTGCCTTCTGCTCCTCAGCACTCAGTGACCATGCTCTGTAACTTCACATGGTGTCCACTTCATGAACTGACCTGTTGGATCTAATTACAGGACCATACTGGGATCAGTTTGCTCTTCGTAATGACATGATGAGGGTCTGGATGTTATACACTGGTGGTAATGGGACTGAATAAGAAACCTGAGTTCAGTGATTAAAACTTGTATGCCAATACATTTCTCTATATGAAAGAATAATAGAATGGTAGAGTTGGAAGGGATCTCAAAGGCCATAGGGGTCCAACCTCCTGTGAGTGCAGGTTTTCTAAAATCATTCCAGTTATATGTTTATCCAGCTTCCACTTGAAGATTTCCATTGATGGAGAGCTCACCACCTCCCATGATAGCCTGTTCGACTCTCTGACTGCCCTCACTGTCTGAATTTTTTCCTAATGTCTAATCTGAATCTCCTTTCTTTTAGTTTCATCCCATTGCTTCTTGTGCTTCCTTGAGCTAATGAGAATAGGGTAGTTCCCTCTGCACTGTGACTACCTTTCAGATATTTGTAGACCGCTATTAAGTCTCCTCTCAGCCTTCTCTTTTGCATCCTAAACATCCCTAGTTCTTTTAGCCGGTCTTCATATGACATAGTTTGCAGACCTTCTACCATCTTGGTTGCTCTTCCCTGTACGTGCTCCAATATATCAATGTTTTTCTTGAATTGGGGCGCTGAGATCTGAACACAGTATTCCACGTGGGGTCTGACCAGGGCAGAGTATAGGGGAATAATTACCTCTCTTGATCTAGTTTCAATGCTTGTCTTGATACATTACACACCAATTTTAATAAGAATTAGAGAATTCAACTGTTAATAGACCGAAAACTAATTACTCTAAAAACAATTTTTATTTATAAATATTAAAATTATAAGTTCAAGCTATATCTCATTGTATGTAGCTATAACGGTCAGTGAACACACATCCAGTCGTGCAGAGCTAGATATATATACTCTAAAGGGATATCAGACTAGGGAAATTAAGGATAGCCCAGTGAGGTTCTTTTTTTTGATAGAAATTGTAATATCAACTGAGATGTTAAAAAATGGCCAGGTCATAGATCCCTAGTCCTTCACCTTCCTGGCAGCGGAGGTAAACACCATAATGTTTCGGGCGCCCCCGCTCCTCGTCGGCTATCCCTAGTAGGCCCTAGAACTGCCTGTGTGTCAATAATTGACCTAAAGCCCAGAAAGTGTGGTTAGTGCTGAAGTCAGGATTATTCAATCACACTAGGTGCATAGTCAATATGCTGATTAGTATTAAGTATGTTAGTTGGTCATAGGGGAAATCCCCATACAGAGTAGTTGTAAAAAATGCTCCCCTCAGATGCACTCTAATGGGTGAGAGGGAGTACACAGGTAGCTGTCAAAAATCCGTTACCCAGTGCAGATGACCAACTGCATTAAAGTGGACCTGTAAGAATTAAATCCCAGTAGGGTAAACTTAACTTGCTGGAGAACAACCTCACAGAAGATTCCCGACGCGTTTCCCCCACTTTGTTCGGGGTTCATCAGGGGATGTTACCATCTCATGACAATGCACATAATCCAGGTCACCTTTAAGTTTTCAGTGTCCTGCCAAAGGATCCCTCAGAGACTGTAAATGGTAGTCGGATGGTCCTCCTGTTAATGCAGAATGGACCTCAGCACCTCACCCTGTCAGTATCGGGCTGAATAGGATCCGCTTCAGCCCGATACTGACAGGGTGAGGTGCTGAGGTCCATTCTGCATTAACAGGAGGACCATCCGACTACCATTTACAGTCTCTGAGGGATCCTTTGGCAGGACACTGAAAACTTAAAGGTGACCTGGATTATGTGCATTGTCATGAGATGGTAACATCCCCTGATGAACCCCGAACAAAGTGGGGGAAACGCGTCGGGAATCTTCTGTGAGGTTGTTCTCCAGCAAGTTAAGTTTACCCTACTGGGATTTAATTCTTACAGGTCCACTTTAATGCAGTTGGTCATCTGCACTGGGTAACGGATTTTTGACAGCTACCTGTGTACTCCCTCTCACCCATTAGAGTGCATCTGAGGGGAGCATTTTTTACAACTACTCTGTATGGGGATTTCCCCTATGACCAACTAACATACTTAATACTAATCAGCATATTGACTATGCACCTAGTGTGATTGAATAATCCTGACTTCAGCACTAACCACACTTTCTGGGCTTTAGGTCAATTATTGACACACAGGCAGTTCTAGGGCCTACTAGGGATAGCCGACGAGGAGCGGGGGCGCCCGAAACATTATGGTGTTTACCTCCGCTGCCAGGAAGGTGAAGGACTAGGGATCTATGACCTGGCCATTTTTTAACATCTCAGTTGATATTACAATTTCTATCAAAAAAAAGAACCTCACTGGGCTATCCTTAATTTCCCTAGTCTGATATCCCTTTAGAGTATATATATCTAGCTCTGCACGACTGGATGTGTGTTCACTGACCGTTATAGCTACATACAATGAGATATAGCTTGAACTTATAATTTTAATATTTATAAATAAAAATTGTTTTTAGAGTAATTTGTCTTGATACATCCCAGAATTTTGTTGGCCTTTTTAGCTGCAGCTCCACATTGCTGGCTCATGTTGAATCTGGGATCCACTATTATGCCCAATTCTTTTCCCTGGTGCTATCATTTTTTTATCATTACATTTTTTCACCAAGAGGTAGGACTTTGCATTTGTCCCTGTTAAACACCATTCTGTTCTCCTCAGCCCATTGTTTGAGAGTGTCTGGATCCTTTTGAATATAATATACATATAATGTATATTCCTCAGAACCAGCCGCTGAAAGGGAAATATGCAATTACATGCTAATGAATTTAGTATTTGTAATATCTTGCTCTGACTAGTAGAAGAGGGCTGATTGGGCATCTCCACTGTGATATCTGTGGCGCCCTGGACAAGCCAGGGGCCACAGAGAACAACACCAACACACCCCACACTCCCGGTCAGGCACACCAAGGTCAGACACAAAACCCTTGTTGCCTTCCTCCAGGGGCTGATGTTCACACCAGGGGGTGGGCCAGGCGGTTGGCCCCGCCCACCGAGGAGTTCACAGTCCTGGAGGCGGGAAAAGGCAGGCAGATCAGTTTGGAGAGGAGTTGAGGAGTGAAGAGAGATCAGTTAGGGAAGTGTCCCCTCCTCCACCCGCGACAACTTGGCGTCACGAACAGGATCCTACCGTTCTACCAACTGGTGGAAGTGCGCCTTGTGTGACCGCCGGAGGTGTCCGGCCGAAAAATTTGTGAAGCCGCCATCTTGGGCGCGAAGAATTCCCTCTCGAGCGTCTCCTCGAGTAGTGGAGGCGCGAAGGCCAAAAACCCCGCCCCTGTAGAGGAGGAGCCGGAAAGAGACTAAGGGGGACTGATGGTGTCTGGCCGCATGTAGCTCGCGGCTATACAAGCAAGGACGCCGGGACCCCGCCATCTGCTCTGAGCCCTGCAAAGGATGTCTGCTCCACCCAGCTTTGCGGAGGCTACCGAGCCGGTGCCCGGAACAGCGGCATGGCTGAGGGCCCGAACGGCAGGGATCTGCCGACACTACCGGAGGCAGATATGTAGGCTGATGGAGCAGTGGACCGCGGAGGTGGAGGAGGTAGCCGCAGTCGCCCGGGTGTATGGAATGGAAGCAATGATGGAGGAGCTGCTGAGTGACCCACGCCCCTGTGTCCCTGAGGGACCGGCCATTGCGGCTGAGGGACCCGGTCTACCCCTGGCCCCCATGCCACCTCCGTCTTCCTTGCTCGTGCACTGTGCTGCGCCTGGTCCGTCTGGTGTACACCCCCTCGTGACAGTGGCTGAGAGAGTGGCAAGCCCGGAGGCTGCGGCAGCTGGCGGCGATCCGCCTGACGCAGGAACGGATGATGGCGACTCCGGACCGGACACAGAGCCTGTTTCCGAGGAAGACGAAGGGGTCGTTGCCCTGTGTGACATGGAGGCCACTTACATCCCCCGGAGCAGAAATAATGGGTACCGTGCGGCCCTTCCCCGTCACGCCTGCTATGCGTTGGAGGGTCTGATCCCCGTGTTCCTCCACCCGGGGCCGGCTGAGGATGATGAAAGCGAGCAGTGAAGTCGGCGGTCCTCCGCCTAAAAGTTGTCCCCCGTTGGGACCACCAGTGTTAAAAGTTGGAAAATGAATGATAAGTGAATGATTACCGAGAAGATTCATCTGATTTGCTGCTTGATTTGAACTGGTCGTTGCCGGCAACTGGTCCCCGTTGGGACCCCCTTTTCAACTTATGCGTAGAAACTACTACGAACAGGCCCGAGAACTAGCAGGGCAACTACAAATTTGTGGCATGTAAATAATGTTGTTGTGGCTTTCACCGTTACCGCCTCCGGAGAAGCAGATTGGAGGAAGGGCCCGCAGTGGAGCAGGCTGGGGCCCAGCCACCACCGGAACCGGTGGCGATCCTCTGGGGGTTTCAGGGGTTCCCCATGGACGTGGGTCCCCTGAAAAGGACAGAACCCGCTCGGGCAACTTGTGCTGGACTGGGGTCAAGGGGTGCTGCCTGTTTGCTTAGGGGCAGCATCAGGGCCAGGTTGCTTGGGTGGGAGAGAGCGGAAGCCATAACCGTTATGCAACGTTTAAAGTAAGAGTACCTCCCGATGTGGGAAGATGTTATTTTAATTGTAATCACTGTTTTACCGTTTTATCTTTTCCAGTTTGTGAAAATAAAACCGGTGATGGACGGGCAGCCCGCGGACGGTCTGCATTTAACTAAGGGGGAATGTGGCGCCCTGGACAAGCCAGGGGCCACAGAGAACAACACCAACACACCCCACACTCCCGGTCAGGCACACCAAAGTCAGACACAAAACCCTTGTTGCCTTCCTCCAGGGGCTGATGTTCACACCAGGGGGTGGGCCAGGCGGTTGGCCCCGCCCACCGAGGAGTTCACAGTCCGGGAGGCGGGAAAAGGCAGGCAGATCAGTTTGGAGAGGAGTTGAGGAGTGGAGAGAGATCAGTTAGGGAAGTGAAAGTGGAAGGAGTAAAGTGGCAGTTAAGCAGCCTGAAGTTGGTCCGGGTGTGTGGCCCGGACGGATCAGCAAGGTTGGCAGATGGTGGTGACCGTCTGCAGGAGTGGCCTATCGGAGTTTACCGTAAGGACCGTGGACGGGCGGTGCCCCGGCGGTACCGGACCGGTACACAAAGAGAAGTCAGCACCATCTGGCAGGGGCTTGCGGACCCCGGCAAGGCTAGGAGTCGCCGTGAATTTGCCAAATCCGTTAGCGAAGGGAACCTCCTGGCTTTTCCAGCAGCCAAGTCCCGACAGAAGGCAACCGTCCAACCGAGAGAGGGAAACACAGTCACCGCCAAGGCTAAAGTTCCCAGGGCCAGAGCCTGCGGGCAAAAGGGGCTCCTCCAGCCCATATCCAAGCTGGGGAGTGGGTTACCGGTGGGAACCCATTGGAACCGTTTACAGTCCGAAGGTGCAGGGAAAGGCAGTCACCGTCAACCTGCCGGGAGACACAACACCGCAGCCGTCTGTGGGACCCGTCCATCCAGCCGTGTGTTTTACCGTGAACTGTGTCATCATCATTGGGCTGAGTGAGTACCACCGTGCCATACGGCACAGCGCTGCCCCCGCGACCCTGCACCTCACCAGGCCCCGTAACCCGCCTGCCATCCATCCCTACCCCATCACCGGGCCCCGGGACAACCAACCCCCTACCCACGGAGGGGAGACATAACATCCAGGCTGCTCCCTGTCATCGCTCCCGGGATCCCCGTCCAGAGCAGCGGTGGTGTCACCAATATCACCACAACCGTGGGTGGCGTCACGGACAATCAATTCCCAAAACCATTCCCCCCTTTTCACTCACGGGCGAGGAGCGCCGCTCGAGTCCCCGGGATCCGGCCCACCGCTCGAGCCACCACCGAGCAGCAGCAGCCGCAGCAGCCGGACCCGAGCAGTGGGAGAGCGCAGCGTCCCCTCCTCCGCCCGCGACATATCCATATGGTCAAATTGTGTATATGATATGGAGGTGCCTAGATGAGACAACCATTTGAAATAAATAAGGATTACTTAAAACAAACTTGTCACAGTTAGGATATGTGCACACGTTGTCTTCCTCAGGTGGCGAACCCATTGAACTTTTCAAGAGAAAGATGCTTTAGGAAAAACCTCCTTTTTTATCCCAAAGCATCTTTTTTAATATTCTTTTGGTTGTTTCCTGATCACTGTTTAGACGTTTCTCTGGCCTCTTGTTTTTACTGCATTTTCTGGCTATTTTCTGAACTTTCCCATTAACTTCTGTTCTGAAGTATAAAGTGTCTTCCAAACAGAAGACGCCTGAAGAATGATCTTCTTTTAACCACTTCATCTATGAAAACCTTATGCGGTGAAAAAAGCTTACGAGACTGAACAGCAAGTCATTTATACAAATCTAATATATAAAGCTGAATGTGTGTGTGTGTGTGTGTGTGTGCGTGTGTGTGTGTGTGTGTGTGTGTGTCCGGGATTGGCATCTGCACCGTTGCAGCTACAGCCACAAAATTTTGCACACTCACACGTTTGGACCCCGACAGCATCATAGGCTATGTTGTGAGGCAAAATTTTAACCCTGCACGTTCCAATTTACGAATCAATTTTGCCCCTATCTACATAATGGGGAAAAAGTGAAACAAAAAGTGTTGGAGGCAAATTGACAGCTGCCAGATGTGAACAAGGGGGACTTAAAGAATGAGAGCGATGGCCCCAAAGAGTATATACCATACAGTTGCTAAGGTGGGGCCCCGACATGGGATACTCACCACACTCGGGGATATGAACACACAAACAAAATGCGCCACACACTACCACGTGAATAAACACATATACCACCCTCAGCACACATACATCAACCTTGCCGGATAATCGCTCTAAAACACACACAAGTCTAGTATTATCCTTCCAAAATAAAAATCTGATTAATAAGCAGCCAAACTACAAGAACAACAAATGCACCACATAGGAAATACGGCAGCTGTCAGTCACATGGCCTGTCTATTATGTGTATGTGTGAGTTAATATATACTGTTAGGGGGAGGGCTTTCTGTTGCTTGGGGATTTATCAGGCTGCCAATAGCAACCAATCACAGCTCAGCTTCTATTTTGCTACAGTTAATTAATCTGAGCTCTGAATAGTTAATATAGGCAACAAAGGACATTCTCAGTATAACAACGCTTGTGTGAGGTAATAGGATGTCAGTTAGGGTGTGTTGGTGGAAAGGCTGATGTCAGTCACATTACCTCTATTTATGAGGATATAGAAACTGTCAGTTACAGACTATTTTTACCACAATAATGCCTCATAAGAAAAGGAATTCCTTGGCATGAATGTCAGCTGATGCGAAAAGAATAGCTGCATTATGGGCCAATGAAAAATGTGAAGACCGAGAAACAAGGCTGACACATATGAGAACAGCAGCTGCTTCCTCAAGAGCCAATGAACTTTCTGAGGAGAGGGAAGCAAGGCTGGCAGACAAGAGAAGAAGAGCTGGTTCCTCAATGGCCAATGAACTTTCTGAAAAGAGGGAAGCGAGGCTTGCAGACATGAAAACAAGAGCTGCTTCCTCAAGAACCAATGAGCTTCCTGAGGAGAGGGAAGCGATGCTTGCAGATATGAAAACAAGAGCTGCTTCCTCAAGGGCCAATGAACTTTCTGAGAAGAGGGAAGCGAGGTTTGCAGACAAGAGAACAAGAGCTGCTTCCTCAAGAGCCAATGAACTTTCTAAGGAGAAGGAAGCGAGGCTTGCAGACATGAAAACAAGAGCTGCTTCCTCAAGGGCCAATGAACTTTCTGAGGAGAGGGAAGCGAGGCTTACAGATAAGAGAAGAGCTGCTTTCTCAAGGGTCAATTAACTTTCTGAGGAGAGGGAAACGAGGCTTGGAGACAAGAGAACAAGAGCTGCTTCCTCAAGGGCCAATGAACTTTCTGAGGAGAGGGAAGCGAGGCTTGCAGACAAGAGAACAAGAGCTGCTTCCTCAAGGGCCAATGAACTTTCTGAGGAGAGGGAAGCGAGGCTTGCAGATAAGAGAAGAAGAGATGCTTTCTCAAGGGCCAATGAACTTTCTGAGGAGAAGGAAGCAAGGCTTGCAGACATGAAAACAAGAGCTGTTTCCTCAAGGGCCAATGAACTTTCTGAGGAGAGGGAAGCGAGGCTTGCAGATAAGAGAAGAAGAGCTGCTTCCTCAAGGGCCAATGAACTTTCTGAGGAGAGGTAAACGAGGCTTGCAGACAAGAGAACAAGAGCTGCTTCCTCAAGGGCCAATTTATTTCTGAGGAGAGGGAAGCGAGGCTTGCAGCTAAGAGAAGAAGCGCTGCTTCCTCAAGGGCCAATGAGTCATCTCAGCAGAGAGAAGACCGACTTGCCACTAAGAGAATTGCTATTTCTTCCACCAGGGCACAGGAAATGGTTGGAGATTTAAAACATGCTGACTTTTGTTACCAGTCAGATATAAACTATCAGGATCATCCTAAAGTTCATATAGGAAAAATGGATGTGGTCTGCATGTACTGCAGTGCCCTGAAATGGAAAGATGAACCGCCAGGTTTATGCTGTGCAAATGGCAAGATAAAACTTCCACCTCTCCTTTCACCACCAGATCCCCTAAAGTCTCTGATGACAGGTACCAGTACAATATCAAAGCATTTCTTGGATAACATTAGGAAGTACAACTCCTGCTTCCAAAAATGACATCATTTGGTGCAACAAAAGAAATGTTTACAACAGGATTTATGCTAACAGGATTTTTGTTAACAGCAGTTATTAACCCGTGCGGAGCCGGGTAGTACAGCTAGTATATATATATATATATATATATATATATATATATATATATATACATATATGGGGTGGTCCAAAAGTAGGTGGACAGTATGTGTAATAGGATTATGAAGGGGGAGATTTATCAAACATGGTCTAAAGTGAAACTGACTCAGTTGCCCTTAGCAACCAATCAGATTCCACTTTTCATTCTTCACAGACTCTTTGGAAAATGAAAGGTGGAATATGATTGGTTGCTAAGGGCAACTGAGTCAGTTTCACAGATCCAGTTTTCACAGATAAATCTTCCCCAAATCTGTTTTCTTTTCAGATAATTCAGATAACCCATAATGGCAAATAATTTAAATACAGATCAAAGAAAATGGATTTTAAAAGAGTATTGGAAATCTCAAAATGCTGAAACCGTTAGAGTAAATTGGGTTGAAACATTTGGTACTCAAGCCCCAAAGAGACAAACCCTTTACCGCATTCGTGACAAATTCGATGCCACTGGCTCAATCCTTAATGCTCCAAAAACTGGTCGACCCAAAACAGCCTGTACAGAAAATAATAAACAACTTGTTGCTGAAACATTTGTTCAAAAAAGTCCACCAGAAGAGTCTCTTTAGAATTGGGAATTTCACGAGCTTCTATCATGCGAATCCTGAAATCTATTGGGTGGAAAGCTTATCGTCCACATCTAATTTGTGGTTTATTGGAGGATGATCCAGACAGGCGACTGCAATTTAGTGAGATTATACTTAACGAAATTGAAGAAAATCCAGTAATCTTAGGGGTACTTTGCATGCTGCGACATCGCAAGCCGATGCTGCGATGTTGAGTGCGATAGTCCCCGCTCCGTCGCAGCAGCAATATCTTGTGATTGCTGGCATAGCGAACATTATCGCTACGCCAGCTTCACACGCACTTACCTGCCCTGCGACGTCGCTCTGGCCGGCGACCTGCCTCCTTCCTAAGGGGGCGGGTCGTGCGGCGTCACAATGACGTCACACGGCAGGCGGCCAATAGCGGCGGAGGGGCGGAGATGAACAGGATGTAAACATCCCGCCCACCTTCCGCATTGCAGCCAGGATGCAGGTAGGAGATGTTCCTCGCTCCTGTGGCTTCACACACAGTGATGTGTTCTGCCGCAGGAACGAGGAACTACATCGTACCTGTCGCTGCACCGGCATTATGGAAATGTCGGACCCTACACCGATGATACGATAATGACGCTTTTGTGCTCGTTAATCGTATCAAAAAGGATTTGCACACTACGATATTGACTGCGACGCCGGATGTGCGTCACTTTCGATTTGACCCCACCGACATCGCAGCTGCGATGTCGTAGTGTGCAAAGCCCCCCTTAGATAACATTATGTGCAGCGATGAAGCTTTTTTCAAATTATCCGGCCATATTAACAGACATAATTGTATTTACTGGTATAATGAGAACATGCATTTAACATTAGAGCAACAACTAAATAAGCCTGGTGTCAATGTTTTGGGTGGTATTTCAAGTTTTAGTGTTTCAGGACTAATATTTTTTGATGGAAAAGTCACAGGAGATAAGTATCTTGAAATTCTAATGAATCAAGTTGTTCCCCAGTTACAGCAACAGCCTAATTCAAATGACCTTTATTTCCAACAAGATGGGGCCCCTCCACATTATTCAAGAGTAGTCCGCGAGTATCTTGATGAAACATTTCCTAATAACTGGATTGGCCGAAGAGGCCCACTTGATTGGCCGGCACATTCACCAGACTTGACCCCAATGGATTTTTTTCTTTTGGGGAGTACTCAAAGGACAAAGTTTATAGTCGAAAACCAAAAAGTGTCAGTGATTTGAAAAATTACATAAGAGATGCATTTTAAGAAATTAATACCCAAAGAGACTTGTGCAAAAATGTTTCTCGAAGCGTAAGAGGCTGACTTCAAAGCTGTGCAAATTGTAATGGAAAACAGTTTGAGCACCTGCATTGATAAAATTTAAGGGCTTTTGTATTATTGTTCAGAATAAAATTTAATTGTCAATGATATGCTTGTGTTAGTAAATATAATTTTATATAGAAATCAAAATAAATGTTATTATTTTCTGTCCACCTACTTTTGGACCACCCTGTACAGATTCATTCTTTTTGAGTACGTAGTTAACCCTTTTTCAGGCAGCTTTCAGAACAGAATCCACCTGAAAAGATGTCATGTGCATATACCCTAAATGTGCAAAGCTTTCACAAGCGTTCCTGACCTTCCACATTCTTACCACTTTTGTGCAACCTGTTGTACCTGGAAAACAGGCATGAGGAAATGATTTTCCTGGTTTGCCCTATACCCATTTAACAGAATAGGAATAACTTCCATAACTGAAAAGAAAAAAGTGAAGTAAAAACATGTATGATATTAGAGTCTATCAATCCATCTATGGGTAAACCAGCCAGAGTAAAGGTGAAAACTCTATTCATATCTATTGTTCTCCACTTACTATCATGGAGCTGTTGGGGGAGAGGACTGAATCCCCTGTAGGGGAATGTCCACTGGATTTTAAGTAAAGGGGGTGTTTCACGCACGTGAAAGCACCCACCCCCGTCGTTTGTGCGGCACGAGCAAATCGCTGCCCGTGGCGCACAATATCGTTAGGAGCCATCACACGGACTTACCTGCCTAGCAACGTCGCTGTGTCCGGCGAGCCGCCTCCTTTCTAAGGGGGTGGTTCGTGCGGCGTCACAGCGGCGTCACTAAGCAGCCGCCCAATAGAAGCGGAGGGGCGGAGATGAGCGGGACGTAACATCCCGCCCACCTCCTTCTTTCCACATTGCCGGCGGCCGCAGGTAAGCTGCAGGTCGTCGTTCCCGAGGTGTCACACGTAGCGATGTGTGCTGCCTCGGGAACAATGAACAACCTGCGTCCTCTACAATCAACGATTTTTTGAAAAGGAACGACGTGTCAACGATGGACGATAAGGTGAATATTTTCCTTCGTTAACGGTCGTTCCTTGCTGTCACACGCAACGACGTCGCTAACAATGCCGGATGTGTGTCACGGAAACCTTGACCCTGGCGATATATCGTTAGATACGTTGATGTGTGTAATGGGGCCTTTAGTCTTCAGAAAAGTTTAGAAGGAAGATGGGGGGAAAAAAGCAACATTTTATTAACAATCAGTGCATGCTTGAATTGAACCTTCTCTTTAGCTCTGAAATTGAAAAGGAGCTCAATATAATCAAAGCAAAGTATTTGGGAAGTTGGTAAAGTTTTAGGTACCATACATAGAGAATGAAATGTTAAAACTGTTTGTGTGTATTGTTTGCTTTCTTATTATATGGCTACACATGCAGGGAGCTGTTACAGTCACTGGTCACTACACAATGAGTGTGTTGCAATCACTCCCCAACACATTGATTGGCAGCTTCCTCTGCAGGGTGTGTGTGCAGCGTGTGTGTGATTACAGTGTACTCACTATGTAGTGAGCAGTGATTGTTACGGCTCCCTCCCTGATGAAGATAAGTGAGCGGCTGCAGGAGAATAAAACTTCATTTTTCTCCCTGTAGCTGCTGCAATAAGCTGGCTACACAGAAACTAAATTATATTGTTACCTGTAGATTAATCCTTAATCAGCAGGTAATTAATGTCTCTTCCATTTAATGTCAGGAATGCTTTTTGAGTGGTCCTCCACCAGATCGAGGGTGTATTTATGGCCACTATATTAATACCTTTCACAGACTGCCCCTGGACACACGTATGCAATGTGGACATTGCCATCACTGTGCAACAAGAATGTTTTAGGGCTAAAATATGGCAAACACAATTTAGTCTCTAGTTCTTTCCCATGTTTAACAGGACTGGAATATGCAGAACTCTCTCTACACCTCAAAAGAGCTAGTCTAACTTTTTTTCTCTCTTTCTTTACAACCTCTGGGCAGACATTTCCACAGCTTCAGAGCAATGGCTTCAAGAACCTGACATTCTGTCCATTACTCACTATCTTTTATTCAGTGAGAGCAAAACCATCACTTCTCTGTTGGAACTCATTAACCAGCTTCATTATACTGTAGCTTCTACCTCTAAATGTTTAAAACTGTAGACATACCCCAAAAGACTTGCAACAGTAAATGCAGAGCACCTTCTTCTTCATGTCATGTTGAAGAAAGTGCTATGGTCAGATGAGACCAAAGTATAACTTTTTGGGCTAAATACAAAATGTTGTGTGTGGCAGAATACTAACACTGCACATCACCAAGAAAACACCATACCCACTGTCAAACATGGTGGTGATAGCATCATGCTGTGAGGATGCTTTTCTTTAACAGGGACAGGGAACCTGGTCAGAGTTGATGGCAAGAATGATGGAGCTAATACAGGGAAATCCTGGAGGAATATCTGTTAGAGGCTGCAAACGACTTGAGACTGGGGCACAGGTTCACTTTCCTGCAAGACAAAAACCCTAAACATACTGCCAGAGCTTCAATGGATGGTTTAGATCGAAGCATATTCATGTGTGTGTGTGTGTGTGTGTGTGTGTGAATGGCCCAGTTACTGTCCAGACTGAAATACCATTAAGAATTTGTGGCAAGACCTTAAAATTGCTGTTCACAGTTGCCTCCATCCAATCTCACCAAGCTAGAGTTATTTTGCAACAAAAAATTGGCAAAAATTTCAGCCTCTAGATGTGCAAAGCTGGTAGAGCCATATCCCAAAAGACTTGCAGTAGTAATTGCAGCAAAAAGTGATCCTACTAAGTGTTGACGCAGTGGGCATGAATACAAATGCACTTCACAATTTTCAGACTTACATTTTTTAAATATTTAGAAAACCATGTATCATTTCCTTCACACCTCACCAATACTTGCTACTTTATGTTGGTATATCACATAAAATCACAATAAATGACATTTAAGTTTGTGAATGTAAGGTGAAACAAAATGTGGAAAACTTCACGAGGTATGAATATTTTTCAAGGCACTGTTTCTTCAGCAATACCACATTTATATTTTGTACATAAGTTTCAATTAGCCACAGTATAGGGCTCAGCTGGTGAGGTGGCCATAGGTCAGGGTGGGCATACTGACCAGGGTGTTGACACGGCAGGCTGGAAGGCACGTAGTACATCGGGGAACCCTAGACAACAGTAAAAAAAGTAAGGTAGGACATACTAGAAGCCAACAAACCAGGGGGTAAGGGGGTGCAGATGACCACAGGAGAGCAGATGAAGAGAATAAGACAAGTCTGAAGCAGAGCTCAGATGTAGGTTGTCGCAAACTATAGGTAAATCGAAAGGTAAGTGTGACGCCCCTGGACTAGTCAGGTCTTCACAGGGTACTGCACACTCTTTATCCTTAATGCAGGACTCAACCCCTCTTGGTTCTGGGTTCCCAACCTATAGTACCGCCTCCATCAGCATCCAAATCCCAACCACACCTCACACCACACCCTGCCAGACACACCAGTGGGCTGCTGAGCTGGAATAGGGCCGTCCACCTAGGGGTAAGGCAGATTGGGAAGGGAGGGGGGAAGTCAGTGAGGGAGGAAGTGGAGAGCAGAGAGAGTCGGAGACCCAGTCGCAGGGTATTGAGGCTGAGTGCCTGGACCTGGTCTTGGAGGACGGGAGGCATCTGAGTCTAATAACTGGTCCGGGACCAAATGCACGGCGGGGTACTGGACCCTAGGTCAGGAAGTAACTTCAAGCAACCCGGCAATTAACCTGCAGAGGATAGTGACTTTATGGACTGTCCCAAAGAAGCTCAGAGATCAGGGGCAGTAGCGCATCGAGGGGGATAGGGCTTTCCAACCCAAGCAGCCCACTGAAATCCCAAGCGTGAGCCCTTGAGAGCACAGCTCCACTACAAACAGTAGGGAGCGGGGCCCGGACAGCTTTATGCCTATGGGCGAACTGAACACTTCTAAATTTGTGCACGGAGGCAGGCTCCAGACCATCAGGCAGTACTGTAGGGGACGGATACCCGGACGGGCTCCCCTCAAGAGGGTAGCGGCACCCAGAGACTTGGTTTACCTTGATGATATCATTGTGGCAGGCTGGGCAATTGGTAAAGCTTGACTTGAAGCACAACAAAGGGCGGTGGCAAATTGAAAAGGGAATAGTGCATGGCCCAGAAGCGGAGACAGATGAGTAACACATAGATCCTGTGTGACGCCATTTCTGCTCCAAGCCACGTGTTCTCTTACAATGGGAAATTGATGAGCAGGACATGGGGCTAGTATTCATGGACACTCTTGTATTTCCATTCCATGGGAAATTGACAAGCAGACTCACAAAACCGCAGACGCAGCAAGATAGCAACAGGGTTTATATAAAAGTATAAAACCTTAGAAGCTTCTGAGGTTTTTTCTCTTATGTATACCCTGTTGCTATCTTGCTACGGCTGTGGTTTTGTGAGTTTATATTTGTTATGGCTGTATTTTTATCTGGACCAGTTGAGAAAGCTTCTGAAATTGACGAGCAGAACATGGGGCTGGTTTTCATGGACACCCTGTGTATTTCCATTCCATGGGAAATTGAGGCGCAGAACATGGGGCTAGTATTCATGGACACCCTGTGTATTTCCATTCCATTGTGCCAACTTTTACTTCAAACCCATCACAAAGAGTTTACAATTCAACAATGATACTAATATACACAAAGCAGAAGGCATAACCACTACCAAAAACCTGATAGTACCCATAAATTTCCTTCTATGATAGTTGGAAGATTGATTACATTTAAACATATCCATGTTTGCCTCCTTCTCGGTGGGCCTTTTAAGGGTTCCCTTGAAATGTTTTAGAAATGCGAAAAACACTAAGGAGCTAAAACCGTGAAAATTCAAGACATACAGAACTTTACATTTCAGTTTAAGGAAAAACACATTACAGTGTTGTAATTCATTCCCATGGGTCAGTAGCATTGTTCTTACACTACTTGTAGTGAGATGTACACAAAGAATGGATGTTCTATCTACGTGTGAGACTTAAGACGCAGGACTCCTGCAGATCTCTCCTGCATTGTTCATCAAAGGCAGACGGTAAATGTTTCAAGAAGCAGCAGATTAACACAACCTTTTACTATGGAATCAGATAAGATCGATGAACATGACATAAATTGGATACCTACCGGGGGACTATTCTTTTAGTAGTATTTTTAATATCAGGGTGAATTCATTTAAGGCACATTTTTAGACATTTAAATAAAAACTTGTTCGGGACACATCAATAGTACAAGAAGATGTGTGTAATGCGCTGCACAAGTGTTTTATGGTTTGTAAGCATTTACTATGGAAGAAAGAAAGCTGATGCCATGCGACTTTACCCCAAAGAAATAAATTAATACTTGGTATTTAGAGTATGTGTTTTGGGTTCTTGTTACCCTTCTTATCATATTCTCTGTTTGTTTGATATGCGGGTTTTGCGTTTATTCATAAATGACTAATTTCCAAGTTTGGTTTCTGTTTTGTAAGTCATATTAACATATTCTTGGGTGCTACTTACCTATCCCATTTCTAGCACCGCAAGCCATTCCTGTCCCGGGTGTATCTCGGGTGACAGACAGTCGTGTGGTGTCTGGCAATAGAAGGTCACAGTGATTGGCTGCACAAAATGCTCCCTGACTTTCTATTATTTCTACTGTTAGTATTAAGTGTACTAGGACTCTGCGGAGCTCCACTTCCCTTCAGCTGCTAATAATCTGTATTTCCCCTTGGGTTTAAATACTCTCATTTTCCCTGGACTTGTGTTGGTGATATTCAGTTCCTTCACAAGCTCTGGATGCAAGCAGGAAGATTGCACTCATCTGTAGAATCGTTGCTGCTCTTTGCTGAACTTCTTCCTGAGGCATCTGGAGATACATTGTTGATGCGCTTTCCCCATGCTTGTGCTCCCTGTGTCTTCTTTAGTGTTTAGTGGGGTTGACAAAGAGCTCATCCCACCAATTCCCTATTTAGAGTCCAGCTCTAGAGTCATCCTAGATTCAGGTATCCGGCTCGGCACGTAGGTCCGAAAACTATCTAGAGTGGTAAGGGACCCCAGGTGCCAGCAGTAGCTTTTGTCAGGAATCACCATCTCCCACTTCTCTAGACGCAGGGTTTCCCTTCCCTTTCACTGTTTGCATGGAACTCCCTCATACCTAGCATGACAATTCATAACTCTAATCCTATGACATCATCAAAGCAGGACATTTATACATGACTCAGATGACAAGATGCTTGAGTGTTCAGGTAGCTGATGTTCTGCTGCTACCTGGTCTTTCACTGCTCTGCTGTGTAACTCTCTTATTGCAGAACTGCTAGTCAGACTTTGCTGTGTCAGTGTTGGGGTGGCTAACGGGGGTCAGTGTAGTCGTTACAGAGGCTCCCTTGCCGCAGATTGGCCTGTCTTTAACTCCTTGTACCCCGGTCACCACTCCAGTGCAATACAGCAACAAAAGTCCATTCATCCCCTGAGACAGTAACTCAGACACAGGAGGATTCTTTTCAAACACTGGAATTTTACTGTTAGACTTCTTCACATCATCACCTTGCATCTTGTGGGCATTGCTTCTGACCCCGTCGAGGTTCCTTCTAGTTTCCACTATATAGTTCAATTTCCTGGCCGACTGCTCACCTGGCTTTCAGAGAATACCACTAGGCCCTCATCTCTTCCTGAGACAAAAAAATGCGTGACAGGCTCGTCTTCTGCTCACACACCCGGTCCCACCGTATCCTTAGGGGCACACTAACAGTCAGTCTCTTGAAGGGAATTGTTGGAAATTCTTTCCAGGGAACGGCCGCCACTCACACAGTCCAGACTAATCCCCCCAGCAGGGGACGTAGTTAATTTCAGTTATACTCGTTCAGGACCCCACGTGTCCGTGGTATGAGCTGACCCTGAGGGTCTCATCAAATCGATATATTGGGTTTGTGTTCACTTTCTCCTCTCTGGGGACTCTCCTTCCCACTCCCTAGCTACTCGTCCTTTTTATCCCCTTGACTCCTCCCTGCCGTTAACCCCTTCCTAACCAAAGGAGTACCAGGGAAATGGTCACTTCAGCCACATTGCCACCTGGTGGCCATACAACCCATAACACAGTTCTTTATCAAACACTTATTATACATCTATGCAACATCAGCTACTTCTGCAGGGGTGGCAGAGTCCTATACCCCCTTACATCAGCACAGCTATTGCCTAGACAGTTTTGACACATCAGTCAAACTGTGCTAACTCAGCTACATCTACTGTGCCAGCCCAGCTACATCAGTTATCACTGGCCCAACTTTTTTATATAAGCTCTGTTACATCAACCATAGTTATGCTTGTACTGCTATATCAATTATGACTGGGTCAGCTTCATCCACCATAAGTGACAGCTCTGCTACATCAGTCATTGCTGGGCCAGTTCTGCTTCATTAGTCATAGTTGTTCTACCATTGCTACATTGCCATTATAACTCTTATTTGGGTCATCAATGTTACATCACTGCTACTTCAGCCACCACTGATACAACTATGCTGTTCTATGATTAACAAAAGAGACTCTAAAGATCATCAAAGAAAGGCAAAAGGTAAAAAGCAGACATCAGTAAAAGACTAAGGAGAGCCATTTGAGCAGACAAAGAACTGTATTACTAAAAGATTTGTACAGCAATAGAAAGCAAATATATGAAGGCAAGACCAGGAAACCATACTAAAAGATTAAAGAGATATGATGAAAGTTTCAACCAAGAGTGGGATTGTTGAAATACACCAACGTGAGCAAACTAATTGAGCCAAAACAGATCAAAGAAAAATGGAAAGAATATACATAGCACCTTTACAAAAATGACTCACTCATACGGGAAGAAACGAAGACTGGAAATGATAAAGAGCTGAGCCTTTTAAAAAATTAAGTGGTTGCTGCAATTAAGCTTCTGTCAAGCAACAAAGCACCTGGATGTGACAATATTCCAATAGAGCTAATAAAGTCTTCTGAAGAAACAGTTGATGATATCACATGCCTGCATGAACAAATATGGACAACTGATAAATGGCCCAAGGATTGGACAAAATCGGTGTTTATTCCTATTTGGAAGAATGGAGAGGCTACAGGCTGGAACTTATCGGACTATTGCGCTTATGCCTCATACCACCAAAATACTAGTGAACATACTACAAAGACGGCTACAGCTTTACTTTGACAAAAATTTGCTAGTAGAACAAACAGGATTCAGAAAAGGCAGAGGAACAAGAGATGTAATTGCTAACATTAGATGGATAATGGAAAAGGCGAAAGAATACAACCAGGAGATCTTTTTGTGCTTCAACAACTACAGCAAAGCTTTTGACTGTGTTGACCATCAGAAACTTTGGAATACCATGAAGAAAATAGGTTTGCCAAACCATCTGGTCAACCTCATTAGGAATCTTTCTATCGACCAAGAAGCAACAGTGTCACGGTCGTCTCTTGGTGAGATTAGTGACAGGTTCAGGGTCTCTTTTATCATCAGAGGCCTTACATATGAAATATATGTTTTTTCTTTTGGCAGTCGCAGAGTTAATATCAGTTTTACTTGTTAGCATCAATTTTCTTGTTAGCAGGTCATTTCTCTGATGACCACTTCCGGCCTGAATAAAAACCCTCCTGCAGAGGGTGTTGGCTATTCAGTTCAGTCTGGAGCCAGGACTGGAGCTGTGAAGTTGTGCTTTCTGCTGCTGCTACAACTGTGGTCTGTTGCATTGGTGTGTGAAGGCAGCTTGTTTTGTTACTTTATCCTTTCTATGCTTCCCCTCCCTGTACACCTTTTGCTGTTTCCTATTGTTGGTATGAGGGAGTTTTTTGTTTGTTCCCCTGTCTGCCAGTTTTGTCAGTGGGTTTTCCTACTTCTATCCTTGCCCTTCCCCCAGGTGGTGGGTTGTGGAGGGGGGTCTTATCATCATGGACAAGGACAGGAGACAGGGAGACATTGAGGGCCCAGACCTCGCTACATTTAAGCGTACCTCTGGGTTGAGGGAAAGCCTAGGGTATGCTTAGTCTGAAGGTCAGTCTAGGGTCAACCATCCAGTTACCCCCCCATTCCTGTCACTCTTTTGACAAACAGTTCGGTGACACGGCATGTTTCAAAGTAGAGCAAGGCATTAGACAAGGCTACATCTTGTCACCTTTTCTCATCAATTTATATACAGAAGTTACTTTCAGAAAGGCTGTGTTTGCCAAAAAAGAAGGAATAAAAATTGATGGATGAGCAATCAACAATCTTAAATACATAGACAATATAAAATTGATAGCAACAAGCATAGATGGAATGAAGGACTTATGGAGTCTCAAAATGGAAAGCTCGAACATGACTCTGCAATCTAATACAAAGAAGACAAAGACATTGACTACTGCCAGGTGAGACAAGGTCTTCAAATTCAGGAATATTTCACTGGCGACCATGAAACACTGGTACATAATATGGTCTTTTCTTAGAAACATGGATAATAAAGAAATAAAACAGAAGAATCAAAATGTAGTGCTAGAGAATAATGATGGGCGATCCTCCCGATGGTCGGTATTGGGAGCCTCGCCCGTTCGTTTTGTGGAGATCGAGATTGGGATCGAGATAACGCGAATTGGTGTCCAATCACCGACTTTGGGCTTTAAAGTTATGGGATGGGGCAGGGGGGCTGTAAAATAAAGAATATAGTTAATAAGAAACATGGTCATTATACTTACAGGTCCTGCGACGCGTCTTGCAGACTCTGTCTCCCGGCTGCTTCTGCTTCCTCGTCTGATCATTGCTTTGCCCTCCCGGTAACCAGCACCGACTTACCGACTTACAGGACCTTCCGTGCCGTCATAGCCATGTGACCAGTCTGGTGTGAATGTTGTACAAACATTGGCTTACAGACTGGTCACATGGCTATGACGTCATCGAAGGTCCTGTTAATTGAACTTTGACTGTCACTGTGCGAGTGTCGCATTGGCATCACCCGGTATGGCCGCACACTCTCCTGAAAGGAGTGGTAGGCTGCATGTATTTCCATGCAGCTGAGGCGCTTGTGTCCGGAGAGCATCAGGCCAAACCAGCTGATAACGATGCGAGACCCAAATTGAATCATCCCCTCAGTGTCAGCCTGCTTCTCGCTCTGTACAGAGTGATGAAGCAGAGCTGACATGGCTCTCCCTGTGGACTACGTCGGACTAAAGAGTTTTTTTTATAATAAAGATGGTCTCTAAATGTTTTGTTTTATTTGTAATAAACAAAAAAAATTCTCTGTGTTGTGGTTTTTTTTTATTGTTTATTAGAAATTCATAGTGGCCATGTCTAATTTGGAATGACACCATGAATTTCAGGCTTAGTTCCATCTGAAAAATGGAACTGCAGCCTTACATTGCCTAGGTCAAAAACTACTACTCCAGCAGGATACAGCTAAGCCCCCACTAGGTGAAGGCATCACAGGTGGAGGAGGAGCTAATCGCACACACGCTTCCAAAACATGGAGGGGGGAGATTGCTGGATGGTAAAACTGAACACTGATGGCTTGCATAGAGCGCTATTCACACTTGCAGATGCACAGTCACAAACCCGCAACCTATTAGGCGATGCCCATACTATTAGATAAGGCTGGCTGTCAAGCAGTACTGAAACTGCGCATCATACAGGGACAGGAATTCTAATATGCAAAGCCTAACAAAAAGGGGCCTGGCTGTATCCTGTACAAAAAAAAATGAGGTTTTTAGTTGGTGTTATGGCCATAAGACGGAAGCCTACAACCCTCATCACAGGAACCTCAAGCTTGTAGATTAAGGATGATTAAGGACTGTGTTTTTATTTATCTAGTCCGAAATGCGTCAAGCACCCATGCTTTGGCGTTCATCATGGAACTTTTTGTAATATTGTTTTTAAATGACCCAATAAAGTTTTTGGATTTTATTACATTGGAATTGGTGCTGGGTCCTTCCTCCCTCTACTTCTGACATCACATTCTGGACCTGCCTGTCCAGTGGACCGCGTGCACCCTGCTAAGTCCTGGAGCGCAGTCATAGGGGTGAGCTGAATACGTTTTTCTTTCATACTACAATTTTTTATATTAGTACCATCTGAGAATATACAGCTGGTATTAACCCCTTTATTACCCAGCGTGCCACCGCCAGCAAGGCCGCTGGGTGAGCCGGGTAAAGCAACTGGAAATGGTGCTAATAAACAATGTGCCAGGGGCACATTTCCAGGGGCGGCTGCAAGCTGCCGAGAATCCCAGCCCCCAGCTGCCTGGTTTTACCTGACTGGCGATCAAAATACGGCGGGAGCCCACACATTTTTTTTAATTATTTTTTAATTTTCTAATTTTTAATTCCTACTTTAATTTTAGTTTTTCAGAAGGAACTTGAACCTGGATCAAATGCAGCTTGTTTTGTATACTGCAATATTGCAGTGCAAAGGGATAATCACAAAGTCTTCTAGGAAACCCGTCAGCACACCACAATCATGTTGCAGGAAGCTGATGGGTGCCGGAACGTTCACACTTGGCGCACAATGTATATTTACATAACACATTGGGAAGGGGTTAAATGATATTAATCATGGGAGCTGACTCTTTATTTTCATGATACTGTAAATGGTAAGGGTCAGTTTAACATAATCTTTACCCTTAAGTATACCTATAAGTTTTTTCCCACTTTCTTAGACTCCTAAAAATATATCTTTCTTGGTTTGTACAGTGCTTTATTTTTTGGATATGTTTCAACTCAGTTAAGGTCAATGTACTTAAGGAAACAGAAGCAGTCTCTATATAGGCAAAGTACAACTCATTAAAATTATGTCTCAATGTGTAAAACCTTTAAAAGTAAGGATGACGGGAAGTTTTACTCCAACCATGAAAAGCACCTCAAGCATTCTGTAAAATAGATGTTTCCACTAACCCTGTAAAACCAGGTGCCTCAGGTAGCCAAGATTTACAATCCAAGATAAAGATTTACAATAGGGAAAAAGACGATTGTGTCATAGGGGAAAGTCTGACATACTGGAATTTTTTATACATAGTTTTGGTCATTTCTCTACAGATGTTTTCTCCAGTATATATCATATTACTATATAATGAAGACTCAGTGAGTCTTCCATTTACTAGTATACCTTACTAATATCTTCCTTGATGTGTTCAAATATATTAGACTATCTCATTTTGTTATGGAGGAAAATTATCCAATATCCTGTCAGTGAGTGGCAAGAGTATGAGAGCCTTTTAAACGTGTAGATTTTTTGAAGGTGAAATTAGAGTTTTGTGTTTTCAATCAATGGGATGACTTTCAGTTGTGAGTGGGCGACCTGTTTTATTCAAACAGTGAGTTATCAAAGTCTGATCTTCCTAACACATTTCTGGAAGTGTACAGTCACTGACAAATTTTGAGACTGATTTCACATTAAAACACTATATATCAGGGATCCCCAATCCACATGTGGCTTGAGGGCCCATGATTTGTGGCTCACGGCTGCCTGCCAGGACCAAGAGAAGACACATAGAACACCACCATCTTCTGACACTGCAATGTAACTCCTCCAACATATAATAAGTCTGTAGGTTGTTACATTTATTTCAACAGCCTTTTTCAACAGCAAAGACTTATTCGATCAGTTTTAACTTCTTTATCAGTCTTTAATGCCTTTCAGCAGTTGCTGCTTTTGTAAATATATCTGTGGTCATGTCAAATTTAGAAATCCTTGTTTTTGATGATCCTTCAGAAAGTGAAATTTAACATCAATATGCTTAAATTTTGGGTTAACCCTTTCCATCTGAGGTAGTGAAATACATCCTTGATTGTCTTCAAATATTTTTGTAGGTTCTAACTGTTGTTGACCAAGATCTGTCAATACTTGTCTCAGCCATAAGACTTCTTGACTTGCCTGTGCTGTTGATAATAGTATTACAGTAGTTTGCATTCTACTAGCCCAATTAATGAATCCACCTGAAAGTAAAAATAAATATCCACTGGTGGATTTTCTGTCAGAAGGGTCACCAGCCCAGTCAGCATCAACATATCCAGTCAGATTGCATTCTTCATTGTTGGTAACTTCAATTTAAGGTAAGATGTTCCTTTCAGGTAGTGTATAATCCTCCTTACAGCATTCCAATCCATTTGAGTTGGCATTGATACATTTCTGCATAGGATTCCCACTAATGCTGCAATATCTGGTTTTGTGACAGTAGCAAGATATAACAATTTTTCTATTACTTGTTTGTACTGTTCATTATTTGCTAGCATATTCTGTTTGTTGATCATCTGATTCAGGTAGTTAGTTTCCATTGGACACTTTACTGGTTTTGCATCTTTCAATCCAAACATTTCAGCTATCTCTTGTATTTTGTGGTTTTGATTGAGAAGGAAACTACAATCATCCTCTCTTTCAATCTTCATACTTAAGTAATGGTTTATGTTTCCAAGCTTTGGTATCAAAATGCTGATTTAGAATTTCAGTATTTCTGTTTCATGCCTTTCTTGCTCAAAACAGATTAAAATATCATTCACATAAATGAATATGAAGATCCATCTGTCTGTCACTTTCTTAGTGTATAGACAAGGGTTAGCTCTGCTTCTTTGAAAATTGTCATTTGTAAGTACAAGTAAAATATATCTTTGTACCGTGTTAGCCAGTAGAGATAAAAAAAATTGTTTAAAAGAACAGAGAGTCCTCAGTGGTTGATACCTTTTAATGGCTAACTGAAAAGATGGTAATAATTGCAAGCTTTCGAGACTACTCAGGTCTCTTCATCAGGCATGGTATAACACAAAATCTGAAGAGTCACGTATTTATACACAACAGGACTTAGAATAGTGCAGTAAAAAAAAAAAAAAAAAAAAAGAACAAGTTATATGAAACAGAACTATCTCTATGGCAGGGGGACAAGCTGTTCTAGCCATAAATACTGATGCAGTTCAGTGTGAAAGTTTTATTGTCCTTTGATAAGGGTCTGGTCCAGGCTGTGACACGCTCGGATGGTCAGAGGAGCACATCTTTTAACTGATGTAAAAAGACATGAATCCATGAGACACATTCATTCCTTCTCTGAATGTGTCAAAGGTCATCATAAGTTTGTACTCCCATAGTCTCCTGTCTCTCTGGGACTTGAAGTTTCCTTTCAATACCAGCAATTTCATGTCCATGATGCTGTGGTCTGGGTTACAAAAATGTTTGGCCACAGGTAGATCCATCCTTTTTTCTCTAATTGTGTGGCGGTGAGAATTCATCCTTGTCCTGAGCTGTTGTCCTGTCTCCCCTACATACAGACCCCCAGTTGGACATTTGGTACATATAATTAAGTACACCACATTGGTTGTGGTGCAGCTGAACGTACCTGGGATCTTGTAGTCCTGATGTGATCTGGGAATCTTTATCTTGTCCGTTGTCAATATTAATGGACAGGTCTTGCATTTTTTCTGGTTGCAGGGAAATGTTCCTGTTGGTGTTGGAGAGGACAGGGAGCTTCTGACAATGATGCTTCTTAGATTTGGGGGCTGTCTAAAACACAGAAGTGGGGGGTCTGGACCCCCCACTTCTGTGTTTTAGACAGCCCCCAAATCTAAGAAGCATCATTGTCAGAAGCTCCCTGTCCTCTCCAACACCAACAGGAACATTTCCCTGCAACCAGAAAAAATGCAAGACCTGTCCATTAATATTGACAACGGACAAGATAAAGATTCCCAGATCACATCAGGACTACAAGATCCCAGGTACGTTCAGCTGCACCACAACCAATGTGGTGTACTTAATTATATGTACCAAATGTCCAACTGGGGGTCTGTATGTAGGGGAGACAGGACAACAGCTCAGGACAAGGATGAATTCTCACCGCCACACAATTAGAGAAAAAAGGATGGATCTACCTGTGGCCAAACATTTTTGTAACCCAGACCACAGCATCATGGACATGAAATTGCTGGTATTGAAAGGAAACTTCAAGTCCCAGAGAGACAGGAGACTATGGGAGTACAAACTTATGATGACCTTTGACACATTCAGAGAAGGAATGAATGTGTCTCATGGATTCATGTCTTTTTACATCAGTTAAAAGATGTGCTCCTCTGACCATCCGAGCGTGTCACAGCCTGGACCAGACCCTTATCAAAGGACAATAAAACTTTCACACTGAACTGCATCAGTATTTATGGCTAGAACAGCTTGTCCCCCTGCCATAGAGATAGTTCTGTTTCATATAACTTGTTCTTTTTTTTTTTTTTTTTTTTTTACTGCACTATTCTAAGTCCTGTTGTGTATAAATACGTGACTCTTCAGATTTTGTGTTATACCATGCCTGATGAAGAGACCTGAGTAGTCTCGAAAGCTTGCAATTATTACCATCTTTTCAGTTAGCCATTAAAAGGTATCAACCACTGAGGACTCTCTGTTCTTTTAAACAATTTTTTTTATCATTTGTAAGTACTTCATTCAGTTTTACATTCCATGCTTTAGCAATTTGCATTAGACCATTTATGCTTTTCTGTAGTTTGCATACAAGGTTTGGTGCTTGTTGATCTTTAAATCCTGGGGGTTGCTCCATGTAAATGTCTTTTTTTAATTCACCATTCAGAAATGCAATCTTCACATCTAAATGTTTCACTTGCATTTGCTTAGTAGATGCAACTGCGAGTAAAGTCCTGATTGTTGTATGTTTGACCACCGGAGCAAATGTCAAATCATAGTCTTCTCCATATTTTTCCAAATATCCTTTCTTTACTAACCTTGCCTTGTATCTTTCAACTGTGTTATTGGTATTGCATCTGACTTTAAAAATCCATTTACATCCTATAGCCCAGTGGTGGTGAACCTATGGCACGCGTGCCAGACTGGGCACGCAGAGCCCTTTGTGCTGTCACGCGCGCTGACGCCACACTGAGCCACTTTGAACTGCCGATGTCATCGCACCGGCAGTTCAAAGTGGTGTTTAGCAGAGGAGACATTTCTCCTCCCTCTGACACGCCTCCTCTCCTGGGCCACAGGCCTGTTGCCTAGGAGACGGAGGAGCGTCAGTAGGCAGCGCCGGCGTCTTGTGGCCACACGGTGGAGCGGGTGCTAGAAGGTGAGGTTTTTTTTATTTTTAAGCTGTGTGCAGCTGTGCCAAGGTGTGGGGGAACAGAGCCAGCACGGGGCATACATGAGAGCACGGGGCAAACATGGGAGCACGGGGCAAACATGGGAGCACGGGGCAAACATGGGAGCACGTGGCAAACATGGGAGCACGGGGCATACAGAGCACGGGGTATACAGAGCACGGGACAAACAGAGCACGGGGCAAACAGAGCACGGGGCATACAGAGCACAGGGCATACAGAGCACGGGGCAAACAGAGCACGGGGCAAACAGAGCACGGGGCATACAGAGCACGGGGCATACAGAGCACGGGGCATACAGAGCACGGGGCAAACAGAGCACGGGGCATACAGAGCACGGGGCAAACAGACAGAGCACGGGGCAAACATGGAGAGCACAGGGCAAACATGGAGAGCACGGGGCATACAGACAGAGCATGGGGCAAACAGAGCACGGGGCATACAGAGCACGGGGCATACAGAGCACAGGGCAAACAGACAGATCACGGGGCAAACAGGCAGAGCACGGGGCAAACAGACAGAGCACGGAGCAAACAGAGCACGGGGCAAACATGGAGAGCACGGGGTATACAGAGCGCGGGGCAAACAGAGCACGGGGCAAACAGAGCACGGGGCAAACAGACAGAGCACGGGGCATACAGAGCACGGAGCATACAGAGCACGGGGCATACAGAGCACGGGGCAAACAGACAGAGCACGGGGCATACAGAGCACGGGGCAAACGGACAGAGCATGGGGCATACAGAGCACGGGGCAAACATGGAGAGCATGGGGCATACAGAGCATGGGGCAAACAGACAGAGCACAGGGCATACAGAGCACGGGGCAAACAGACAGAGCAAGGGGCAAACAGAGCACGGGGCAAACATGGAGAACACAGGGCATACAGAGCACGGGGCAAACAGAGCACAGGGCAAACAAACAGAGCACGGGGCAAACGCACGGGGCAAACAAACAAAGCACGGGGCAAACATGGCTGCAAGGATGGGGGAAACGTGCAAAGATGGAGAGAAACGGGCAAAGATGGGGGAAACGTGCAAAGAGGGAGAGAAACATGCATGGCTGCAAGGATGGGTGGAAACATGGCTGCAAGGATGGGGGGAAACATAACTGCAAGGATGGGGGAAACATGCAAGGATGGGGGAAAACATGCCAGGATGGGGTACATTTAGCAGGAAGGGGAACATGCCAGGAAGGGGTACATTTACCAGTATGGGGGATACATTTACCAAAATTGGGTTAAACATGAAAGGATGGGGGGAAACATGCCAGGATAGGGGGAACATGAACATGCCAGGATGAGGAAAAATGCCAGGATGGGGAACATTAACCAGGAAAGGGGACATTTACCAGGATAAGGGAACATGCCTGGATGAGGTATATTTACCAGGATGGGGTCATTTAACAGCATGGGGGAACATGCCAGGATGGGATACATTTACAATGATGGGGTACATTTACCAGGAATGGGGTACATTTACCAGGATGGGGAATATGCTGGGATAGGGTACATTTACCGGGATGGGGTACATTTACCAGGATGGGGCCATGATGTGGACAAATATACCAGAATGTAGGAAATATATATCAGAATGGGGGACATGTTTACCAGGAAGTGGCCCAGGAAGGGGGACAGAACTACACAATGAAAGGGAAGGGGAGCAACTCGTATGTCTTTATGGGATTTCAAGATGTTCAGACTTTGAAATGTAGATGTGGATTACAGGGTGAAATCTCATTGTGTTCCAGGCTAAAATTTCTGTCTAATATGCTGCAATTTTTTCCAGAAAGATCAATCCAACTGCTGTGTCTGAAAAGGGCAGGGGCTCAGCTATAATGTGTGGTAAGCATGCATGAGCGTGATGCCCCCTGCTGAAGAGAAGAGAAGACAGCAAAGGTAAGGTTACAATCAATTATTTACATAATAGGATTGGTTGGCACTTCGGGAAAAAAAATGGATTTAGGGCTACAGTTTGGGCACTCGGCCTTTAAAAGGTTCGCCATGACTGCTATAGCCTGTCTCCCTGTGGGTAGTTCTGTTAACCCTACAATGCGTATTTGGGGCCTTTTAGGCCCCGGTGCTTACTTTTTTGCTATTATCTGCAAATTACTTTAGTTAGAATTTTGAAACTCTAAGTATACCTCAAGTATGTCATTGTTGGTAATATTCAGTTGTTCATATAATTTTTTTGATACGCATTTTAGCGCAACAATTCTTTTTTGGGGAAAACCCTATCTGTACAGAACGAGGGCCTTTTAGGCCCCTGCTATTTTAATCATGTACTCAGCAGTGATTGTGTCTCAAGTTACTTTATTTATAGTCAGGGTTGCTGGTGAAGGGGCCGGGAGGTGGATCATGCCATGTGAGGATGTCATATGATTTTGGGAGGGAGTGATAAGGTCATGACTAGAGATGAGCCACCCCCCTAGAGTTCGAGTTTGGTTCGTCGAACGGTGCCCCGTTCGACGAACTGTTCGACGAACCTCTCGAACCACATTGGAAACAATGGGAGGCAATCACAAACACCTAAAAACACCTGGAAAACACCCTCAAAGGTGTCCAAAAGGCGACAAACAACTCCCAATACAACACAAACACATAGGAAAGTTACAAGGACATATACTCCTGCAAAAACAAAACAGCTGGACGAGGAAAAAGAGGACGAGGCACAGATATAGGCATGGCACGCCCTTCTAAAATCATGTAAAACAGAGCAAGCGGACTCCAAGCAGAGTCTCCCTTTTTATTCCAAAAATTGGGCCACACAGACACCCCTTCAGTGGCATGACTTGTGCCCCACTTGCAAACTTGACAGGTAGATTTGCATCAAGCACATTCCAAAATACGCCAGCCTTAGCTGTCCCCAGGGTGACACCGGCCTAGGTAGCAAAGTCTTTTCTGAACCATGACTTGATAATTTTGGCTCGCTTTTAAAAACACAGCAGGGGGACTCCAAGCAGAGTCGCCCTTTTTTTCCAAAAATTGGGCCACACAGACACCCCTTCAGTGGCATCACTTGTGCCCCATTTGTAAACTTAACAGGTAGATTTGCATCAAGCACATTACAAAATACGCCAGCCTTAGCTGTCCCCAGGATGACACCGGCCTAGGTAGCAAAGTCTTTGCTGAACCATGACTTGTTCATCTTGGCTCGTTTTTAAAAACACAGCAGGAGGACTCCAAGCAGAGTCGCCCTTTTTTCCAAAAATTGGGCCACACAGACACCCTGACCCATTTGCAAACTTAACAGGTAGATTTGCATCAAGCACATTCCAAATCCACAAGCCTTTACTCTCTCCAGGATGACACAGGGGTAGTAAAGTCCTTGCGGATCCATGACTTGTTCATCTTGATGAACGTTAGTCTGTGCACATTGTCGCTGGACAGACGCGTGCGCTTATCTGTCAGCACACACCCAGCAGCACTGAAGACACGTTCTGAGACAACGCTGGCAGCTGGACACGACAAGATCTCCAAGGCGTAAGTGCAGAGCTCAGGCCATTTTTCAAGATTTGAAGCCCAAAATGAGCAAGGCTCCAGTTGCAAAGTCATGGCATTGATGTTCATTTGGAGATACTCCTGTATCATCCTCTGCAGCCGTTGACTATGTGTCAGACTTCTTGTCTCTGTTGGCCTTGCAAAGGATGGTCTAAAATAATTATGAAACGATACAATAAAATTGCTGTTACCAGCAACAGATATGGTGCTGCTGGGACGGTTAGACTGTTGATGACGAGACAGTCCCATGTTTGTCAAGTTACAACTGGGAGATTCACTCCCTGCACCTGCACGGTTGTTTGGTGGAAAAGCCGAGCTAAGATCGAGTAACAGCTTCTGCTGATACTCCTGCATACGTGCGTCCCTTTTTATGGCTGGAATTATTTCACAAAATTTGGACTTGTACCAGGGATCTAATAGTGTGGCAACCCAGTAGTCATCATCACTTCTAATTTTGACAATCCGAGGGTCATGTTGTAGGTAGTGCAGCAAGACGGCGCTCATGTGTCTTGCGCATCCATGCGGACCAAGTCCTTGCTGTGTTTGTGGCATAGAGGTGCTAACCGTTCTTTCTTCCTCTGACATCTCCCCCCAACCTCTTTCAACTGAAATGTGACCAAGGTCTCCCTCATCTGCTGAGTCTTCCATGTCCATGGACAGTTCGTCCTCCATTTCTTCATGTTCTCCTGCACCTTCCGCAACATTTTGCCTGCTACCATGCGCCCTTGTTAATCCTTCTCCCCCATCGTCCCATGCCTGCCGCCTTGGTGATGATGAACATATGGACCTTGGTGATGTTGTTATCCCTTACGCATATGAATCCTCCTGTACTTCCACCCCTTCCTGTTGTCCCACCCCCTGACTCCGAATAGTGTTTAGCATGTACTCCAGCATGAAAATGACTGGAATTGTCATGCTGATAATGGCATTGTCAGCGCTAAACATATTCGTTGTCATGTCGAAACTGTGCAGAAGGGTTCATAGGTTCTTGATCTGAGACCACTCCATCAGGGTGATCTGCCCCACCTCTGCATATCGTTGGCCCAGGGTATACGTCATGACGTATTGCACCAGTGCTCGGCGGTGCTGCCACAGTCGCTGTAACATGTGGAGAGTGGAATTCCAGCATGTCGGCACATCGCATTTGAGGTGATGAACCGGCAGGCCAAAAGACTTCTGGAGTGATGCAAGTCGGTCAGCTGCGGCGGTTAAACGGTGGAAGTGAGCAGACAGTTTTCGTGGCCTGTGCAGAAGGCCATCTAGGCTGGGATAGCGTTTTAAAAATTGCTGGACAACAAGGTTCAACACGTGAGCCATACAAGGCATGTGTGTCACCTTGCCCAGGTGAAGGGCCGCACCCAGGTTTGCAGCATTGTCGCACACGGCCTTACCTGGCTGCAGGTTGAGTGGAGACAACCATTTACGAAACTTGGACCGCAGAGCTGCCCAGAACTCAGCCGCTGTGTGACTCTTATTTCCAAGACATTTCAAGCTAAAGACCGCCTGATGCCATTGCGCTCTGCTGCCAGCATAGTAAGGAGGTGTGCATGATTCCTTGTGCGCAGTTACAACGCTGGTGGCCTGACCAGGCAGGCTTGGGGCGGAGGTGGAGGACCCAGACGAGGTTGAGGAGGCAGAAGCGTTGGAGGAACTTCTACATACAGAGGATTGAGGAACTTCTACATACAGAGGATTGATGCACAAGTCGTGGGGACGGCAAGACTTGTTCAGCAGACCCTTCTCCATCTATCACCATAGTTACCCAGTGCCCAGTCAGCGACATGTAACGCCCCTGTCCATGCTAACTGGTCCAAGTATCGGTGGTGAAATGCACCCGTTCACTCACAGAGTTTCTCAAGGAAGCGGTGATGTTGTGTGCGACATGCTGGTGTAGCGCAGGCACACCTTTCTTAGAGAAGTAGTGGCGACTGCGCATCTGGTACTGGGGCACAGCGACAGACATAAGGTCTCGAAAATCCTGTGTGTCCACCAGGCGGAAAGGCAGCATTTTGGTAGCCAAGAGCTTACAGAGGGATAAAGTCAACCTCTTAGCTTTGTCATGGGTCGCAGGAAATGGCCTTTTATTTGTCCACATCTGAGGGACAGAGATCTGGCTGCTGTGTGGAGACGGTGGTGAATAGTGTGTCCCTGGAAAAATGCAGGTTTGTGAGGAAAGTGCAGGCGGAGACATGATGTTGCCTTCATCCAAAGTTGGTGCTATCGATGTTTGAGAGAGCTGTACACCCGCACTTGTTTTCCCTTCCAAATCAACTGACGACCTACCAAGCAAACTGCCTGTTGCAGTTACAGTGGTGGAAGGTGTGCGTGGAAAACCAGGTGTGACAGCTGTCCCCACAGTCATAGAAGATGAAGAGCACGTGGATACACTGGAAGGGGCAGGCGGTGGTTGGGCCGCTACGCTAGGCCACATTGCAGCACAGTGAGCTTCCCACTGGAAATTATGCTTGGTATTCATGCGACGATTCATGGAAGAAGTTGTCAAACTGGTGAGCTTTTTGCCTCTATTTATAGATTCCCGACAAAATTTACAGATCACATGATTTGGGAGATCCTTTGCAACGTCTAAAAAGGACCAGGCTAGGCAAGGCTTAGAGGACATGCGACCTGCAGAGCCACCCCGACTTGTGCTCAGAGACAGAGTGGTGGCTGAGGATGCAGTTGTAGACGTGCTACCAGTACTCTGACTGTGTCCAGGAAGGCGCAAGGTAACTTCGTCGTCAGTTGCATCCTCCTCCACCGCCTCTGTTGACCTCCTCAAGTGCCTGACTGTGGGTTGACAGTAAGTGGGATATAGAACTTCATCATCAAGCGTTGTGTTTGCACTCCCCTCGCCCTCAGACCTAGCCTCTTTCTGCCCTGACCGAATATTTAAGTTGTCATCCCAATCTGGTATCTGCGTCTCATCGTCATCAGTATGTTCCTCATTGTCTCCACCAACAGGTGTTACAGTTTGTGAATGAGGGTCTACATTATGCTCAGAAACTTGGTCATCAGGGCCTGAATCTGAGTCACAAAGCTTCTGGGCATCACTGCAGACCATTTCCTGGTCTGTACTCACTGTAGCTTGGGAGCAGACCTCTGATTCCCAGGCTATAGTGTGACTGAACAGCTCTGCAGACTCAGCCATCTCTGTTACACCATACTGTGCAGGGTGGGTGGAGACTTGAGAGCTGGGAGAAAGCAAGTGTGATTGGGATGACAACTCAGATGACTGTTTGTTTTTTTTTATGTGGTAGTTGAGGTGGAGGAAAGGGCACTTGTTGGAGCACTTGAGATCCATTCAAGCATGTTCTTTTTTTATGCATCATCTACCTTTCTTACAGTTGTTCAGGTCCGTAAAAAAGGGAGTACATCGGATTGTCCACGGAAAGTAGTAGACATCTTACTTTTGCTGGAAGATGGCCTATCTTCAGCAGATGTTAATGTAGCTTTGCCACCTTCCCCATGGACACAAACTTTTTACCTTTTCCAACACGCCTGTTCCCCTTTCCACCAGCATCCGTCATTTTGCCACTCATTTTGTTAGCGACAAGATTAGCCACTTAAAATATGGTAGCAAAAATTGAGAGGTGGTGTAGATTGCAGAGGTGGTCTAGCTTTATTGACAGCTGAAGAACCAACACTGACTATCCCTGACAATGCAACTATGGCCCTAAAACTGGCAGCACTTTTTGCTCTAAAAGTAGCGTAGCAAAATGTGCATGAGGGTAGAATGCAGAGGTGGTGGAACTTGCTTGGCACAAGTGGGACACTAAATTAGTATAGCAGACACTGTTTGGATGCTACTAAGTTTCCGCACTGTTTGCTATAAAAATAGCGTAGCAAAATGTGCATGAGGGAGAATGCAGAGGTGGTGGAACTTGCTTGTCACAAGTGGGACACTAAATTAGTATAGCAGACACTGTTTGTATGCCACTAAGTTTCAGCACTGTTTGCTATAAAAATAGCATAGCAAAATGTGCATGAGGGTAGAATGCAGAGGTGGTGGGACTTGCTTGGCACAAGTGGGACACTAAATTAGTATAGCAGACACTGCTTGGATGCCACTAATTTTCAGCACTGTTTGCTATAAAAATAGCGTAGCAAAATGTGCATGAGGGTAGAATTCAGAGGTAGTGGGACTTGCTTGGCACAAGTGGGACACTAAATTAGTATAGCAGACACTGTTTGAATGCCACTAAGTTTCAGCACTGTTTGCTATAAAAATAGTATAGCAAAATGTGCATGAGGGTAGAATGCAGAGGTGGTGGGACTTGCTTGGCACAAGTGAGACACTAAATTAGTATAGCAGACACTGTTTGGATGCCACAAAGTTTCAGCACTGTTTGCTATAAAAATAGCGTAGCAAACATGGGCAGGAGGCTAGAATGCAGAGGTTCTGGAACTTGCTTGGCACCAATGGGACACTAATAGAGTATAGGAGACACTTTGTGAATGCCACTAAGTTTCAGCACTGTTTGCTATTAAAATAGTGTAGCAAACATGGGCAGGGGGGGTGGAATGCAGAGGTGCTGGAACTTGCTTGGCACCAGTGGTACACTAATGGAGTATAGCAGCCACTTTTTGGATGCCACTAAGTTTCATCACTGTTTGCTATTAAAATAGCGTAGCAAACATGGGCAGGAGGCTAGAATGCAGAGGTGCTGGAACTTGCTTGGCACCAGTGAGACACTAATGGAGTATAGGAGACACTTTGTGAATGCCATCAAGTTTCAGCACTGTTTGCTATTAAAATAGCGTAGCAAACATGAGCAGGAGGGTAGAATGCAGAAGTGCTGGAAATTGCTTGGCACCAGTGGGACAACAATGGAGTATAGCAGCCACTTTTTGGATGCCACTAAGTTTCAGCACTGTTTGCTATAAAATAGTGTGGCAAAAGTGGGCAGGTGGGTACAGTGGCCGGGTTCTCTGGGTCAGTGGACAGGAAAGAAAGCCTCACTTTCTATCCCTCCTAATGGTGAAATGCAGCAAGGATTTTCCTGAGCTTAGGTACACAGACGCTATCTAAAGCTGTATACAGCGTTTCCACGGACCTGCCTGTCAGCTATGGCTCTGAGCCCCAGGAAATCAGCCCTGAAAAGGGCTGAAATAAACTTCTGTCCCTAATCTGTCCAGCGCTGTGTGTGTAGCGTACACAGCAGGAGCGGCGACAGGAGCTGCGTGAGCGGTGACTGTCACCTACATGCAGAAGGCAGATAATGGCGCCGTGAGGGAAAATGGCCGTATTTATAATGCAAGGACATGTGACATTCACAGCCTATGACACATGCCCTTGCTTGTCTGGCAAAAAGTCCACTTAGCTGTGTGTGTGTCTGGGATTGGCTGACGTTCTGGCCCGCCCCACTGCACGCGCGCTCAGGGAAAAAAAAAAAAATGGCGATCGCCATTATCCCAGCAGCACAGATCTAAACGCTTCCCCCTCGCACACTATACGCTGAAATTTGATAATCGTGTGAATCACAGAGTGACTTACACTATTACAATGAAAAGCCAGCTAGTAACTAGCTAGGCTTTTTGCTGATCGAACCGTTCTCGAACGTAACTCGAGCAGTCGAGCTTTTAGCAAAAAGCTCGCGTTCGAGTTCGATCTCGAGCACCCCCCAAAATCACTCGAACATGAAATTGGCGAACCTCGAACCTCGCTCATCTCTAGTCATGACATCATCTCAGGTTCTTCTGAACACAGTAATGAGCTGTGTAGAGAGTACTGAGGACAGTATACACTGTGAGCTAATTGCTGAAGGACCTGTGATGATATGATGTTGGGAGGAAATGTGACTCATTTTCAGTCTCTTTGTTTCTATAAGAAGCTTGCAAAGGGTAAAGCTTGTGAGCCACAAAAATCTAGAGAATTTTACACCACCTAAAAACAAGTATAAAAGGTAAGAGCTGCTGAGGGTGAAAGGAGGAAGGGGCCCTTTACCCTTACAGTGTGTCACACACAAGCAAATAGTGGACAACCCTGATTGAGTTCATTTTGGTTTTTTTTTAGTTTGCTAACATCTAGTCCTCCAAGCGTCTGACTCGCCAAGATATTGAAGCAATTATGTTTCAAAATGATGATGAAAGTGAACTATCTTTGTCCGATGAAGAGTACCTGCCACCAGCTAATTAAACATCCTCATCCAGTGATTCTTCTGATGATGAAGAAGTGGATCCAGTGGATCCTGAAGAAGTGATAAGTAGAACATCCAAAACGAATGTTTTTGGGACAGTAATCCTTCATTAGTCGGACGTACTCCAATACATAATATTGTGAGACATGCGCAAGGCGCTGTGGGAAGTCCCAGGTACTTTTCCCCTAAAGATGTATTTTGTACTTTTTTTCTGACAATATTGCAGAAGAAGTCCTTTTATGTTCAAACCTACAAGGAAGACGTATCGCTCCTGGAAAAATATCTCAAAAAAGGAACTTTATGCATATATTGGACTTTTACTGCTGGCAGGGAGTCAAAAATCATATGATATTCCAATCAGAGAATTATTTCTGGACCCACTTTCTGATCCACACTATAAAGCGACAATGGCAGAGCACAGATATTAGGAAATTAGAAGAAACATTCGATTTGATGATAAGCGAACTCGTGCAGCAAGGTTGCAAACAGACAAATTAGCCCCTATCAGTTATATCTGGAACATATGTATCAAAAATTGCACCAAACTTTACAATCCTAGTACTAATGTTACAGTAGATGAGCAACTTGTACCCTTCAGAGGACGTTGCAAGTTCATACAATACATGCCCAGTTAACCATTCAAGTATGGAATAAAAATATTCTGTATGTGTGATTCTGCAAATTATTATTGCATAAATGGGATTATCTACTGTGGCAAAGAAGTTGATGCACCAGTACAGAAAGATCTTATGCTTGAAAAAGCTGTTACATTTGTTGATACTATGAAGCCTAATCGACGAGAAAATCCTCAAGCAATGAAAGACAATCCACAGCGAGCACTTTATGAGAGTGTCTTTGGTTTCAACAACAAAGCGACACTGGTATCTTACAAAGTGAAGAAGGAGAAATCCGTTACATTACTCAGTACCATGCATCATGATTGCAGTATTGACAGCAATGACAGGAATTTGAAACCAGAAATCATCCTGCATTACAATACAACTAAAGGAGGTGTAGACAAAATAGATGAAATGGTGAGAGAATATTCATTCAAGAGTAAAACAAGACGTTGGCCTGTTGTAATTTTTTCAAATATGCTTGATGTAGCAGCCCTGAATTCATTCATTATTTATACAGAAACTCATCCTAAATTCCATGCAAGGAGGAATGACAGGAGACGCCTATTCTTGAAGGACCTTTGCCATGAACTTCTAATGCCTCACATGATGGAGCGAAACAACATGAAATACTTGCCAAAGCAAAGTAAAGAAGCAATGAAATGGTGTGGCGTACAGTTTCAGGATATTCCAGGGCCAGGAGAAAGAAAACGAAAGCGTTGTTTCATTTGTCCAAGAAACTTAGAGAGGAAAACTGAGCGATATTGTACCACTTGTGGGGAAATGTCTGTAAAGAACATTCTTCAGAAAAGATAACATTTGAAAATTGTTTGGAAGACCAATAAAATTGAAAAGAAAAAGTTAGAAAAGAAATGTAGCTGCAGCTAGTTTACTCTAGATTTATATACCTTTGTGTGTTTTTCATCTTTGTTTGAAATTTTGAAAAAAAAAATGTTATTGGGTGTTTTCAGCAAAAAAATAATTAAAATGTTGTGCATTATTCATATCTTATTTTGAAATTTTGAAATAAACTTATAAAAGTTATTTATGTGAGTTTCTCCATATGGTTTGCACGGGGACCTAAAAGTGTAGATTTGTGACGTCATGCATGTTAGGGTTAATATCCAAGTTCTTGAATCATGCATAGATTTCATTTGTGTTTCTGCTGCCTTTATCCATTTACTGGCTTCCCTTTCTGAAAGTCGAGATATATCTTCCCATGATGTGGATTCATATGCACTTGTAGTGTTCACTTTATATGAGAGACGTACTGGTGGTTTACTTTTGTTTTCACTTATTGAACATCTTCTGTATCTGTTGCTGTAGTATTTGTTTACCTTGTGTATTTAAATTTGCAGTAATTTCAACCATTTGCTCAATTGGTGTTACCGTAATCTTTTCATTATTGTTTTTCTGCTTTAAAGATTAAAGTGTCGTCATTTTGTGGTTCTTTTGATCCTCTGTCAGATTTCGGCTTAGCAGTTCCCTTATACTTTCTGGATGCCTATGACCTAAACGTCTGTGCCACATGTGTATACAGTCATTATGTATGTAGTTTCATCTGCTACTTCACTGTGTTCATATAATACCAATGCTCAGTCACGTTTGCACTGGATATTACCTTGTTTCTATCCATTACTCTCTTGTAACAGGGTTGGTGCCTCAGGATTAGAGGATTGCTGATGTGGTACCGATATTTAAGAAAGGTAAGAGGGTAGATCCAGGCAACTACCGTCCAGTAAGCCTGACATCAGTAGTATGCAAAGTTTTTGAGGGCATTTTAAGAGATGACATGCAAAAATATATTGCAGAAAATAATATAATAACTGACAGAGAGCATGGATTCATGAAAGATAAGTTGTGTCTAACCAAAATGTTGGGGTTCTATGAGGGGGTACGTGCAAACCTGGATATTGGTAGTGCAGCTGATGTGATTTATTTGGACTATGCAAAGGCATTTGATACTGTACTGCATAATAGCCTTATACTAAAGCTCCAAAAGCAAGGACTAGGGAAACTATATGCAAATGGGTAAGGAATTGGCTAAAAGTTAGTAAACAAAGAGTAGTCATAAACGGTATATTTTCTAAATGGGCTATAGTCAGCAGTGGGGTGCTGCAGGGATCTGTACTAGGACCGATTCTTTTTAATCTCTTTATTAATGACCTTGTGGATAGGACTGATAGTAAAGTGTCAGTCTTTGCTGACGACACCAAACTATGTAGGATATTAAAAACTAACCTTGATAGTACAATATTACAAAACAATCTGGAAATGGGCTGATACTTGGCAAATGAGATTTAATGTTGATAAATGTAGAGTGATGCACCTAGGACAGAGTAATCTTATAGCTGTATATACATTATATAGAAGTAAACTCGGAACTACAGAACAGGAGAAGGACTTGGGTATTCTGGTTACAAATAAGCAGAGCAGCACTCAATGTCAAGCAGCAGCTGCTAAAGCAAACAAGATTTTAGGATGTATAAAAAGAGAGATTAGATCCCGTGATCCCAACGTATTGTGACCCCTCTATAAATCACTATATAAGGCCACATCTAGAATATGGGGTCCAGTTTTGGGCTCCACATTTTAAAAAGGACATTCAGAAAATGGAATCAATTCAAAGGCGGGTAACTAGATTACTACAAGGAATGGAGGCCTACCATATGATGACAGGTTGAAAAAGTTAGAAATGTTTAGCTTAGAAAAAAGACGTCTCAGAGGAGATCTCATTTATATGTATAAATACATGTGTGGTCAATATAAAGGACTGGCACATGACTTATTCCTTCAAAAGACAATACTAAAGACAAGGGGGCACTCACTGCGAGTGGAAGAAAAGTGATTCTGGAAGCTAAAAGGGAAATAATTCTTTACAGTTAGAGCAGTCAGACTGTGGAATGCCCTACCACAAGAGGTAGTAATGGCAGATACTATAACAGCTTTTAAAAAAGGGCTGGATGATTTCCTCACTACACACAACATTGTTGGTTATAAATGACTTAATGAAAAAATATATAATTGGTGGAGGAAGATTGAACTAGATGGATCTAGGTCTTTTTTCAACCTATGTAACTATATAATACATTCAGAAAAAATTCCAGAAGATTTGGAGTGCCGATCCTTTGTTCAGGTTATATAATACATTCATCATCAGTGAGTCTTTTAGATGTGATGCATTTTACGGATAGCAATTCTCCTTCTATACCGGGAACATACAAAACTTCCTTTACTGGTATGGCTAGACTAAAATTCCATGTCCAATTCCTTCTGTATTTATTTTTCTTCTGTCTGCAAGGTAAATTGTTTCCTTGTTGTTTAAATCAAGTTCTGTGAAAAAAAACTTTTATCACTAGTCATGTGGCTTGTAGCTCCTGAGTTAATGCACCAGTTGTGCAATGAGTGATTTGTCACTATAAACATACCTTTCCAATGATCTGCACACGGCTCAGAGATTGTGCTTCTCACCTTTTCTTCAGTCCCTTTCAGAGCTAACTTCTGTTGTTCTGCTTTCCATATTGTACAGTCTTTCTTTAAATGTCCCTGTTTCTTACACCTGAAACTTTTTTTTGTCTCTGTACTGTAGGGTCTGTTATAAGAAACTTTTTCACTGTCATTCTCTGAAGAGTCCTGCACAAGTTCCTTTCTTCTCTGATTCATCCATCAGTCTGTTCTTTACAAGCTCTAGTGCCGGGTCTACCTCGGGTCTTGTCTCCATTGCATTTATTAGGGCAGTTTATGAATCTGGTAAACTGCATAACATCATGGCTAATACATGGTTATCTTTAATATCTTCACTATCTAACCTCAGCTTTGCAATCATCTCCAGCATTGCTTGTCCTTATCTTTGATAAGTCTCATTTTATGCAGTTTCCTTAGTAGAAATAGCTTGCTGTTTAAGCTGGATCTCTCATGCAGCCTTTTCAGCGCATCCCCCATCCTATTGCTGTGCTTTCATGTATTATGTGGATTATCTGGTCATCCTCCACTAGTATATATAGATATACTCCGGCACACTAAATGAAAGTATAAAAGAATCCAAAATGGTGCTCAAAAAGATGTTTTTTATTATTTGAACATTGTCCCAAAGTTTCAACCCTATTAGGGTCTTCTTCAAGGACTTATGTCTATGGACATCAAATACAGAAAAAATATTGTGAGAAAACATAGTTACAATAGATACAAAATAAAATATCTACCATCATCGATTAAGAAAAATCATAAAGTATTACAGATAATACACGATAAGTACATAACAATTGTAATAATTAAATAACATAAAAGTAAGAAATCAAACAATGAGCCTCCTGTTTGATCAATTTCATTTCAGGGAGTCTCCTATACGTCATATGAAACCTGTCAAAATATAGATGATAAAATTAGTACTGGAGAAAAAAAACAAGGATGATTGCAGCATACCTATGTATGCAAGGATCACCTCTCTACAAGCACCCAAAAAAGGTCAAGAAACTTAATAGTCTTAGATCCTGATATCTCTAGAGTAATAAAAGGAATTCTGATTAATGTACACAAAGTGACATAGAGAATCTTATAAGAAGTTTTTCTATATTTGGAAATCGACCTCTATTAGAAAAGGAAGGAGTAAGGGGTACACGGGGGCATACCTGTACCAGCATCTAATGTGCGATATGATATCAGTTTTTCAATTTTTCATACAAAGGATAAAGTAGGATCAAAGCCCATGACCATCTATAAATGCATGACAGTATAATTATTGTATATGAATACCAATATGACTGACATATTTCAGGTTCTTCAAGGTTGCATACCTTTATCACTAGAACATACTGTGGAACATCAAAGATGTAGGTCGATCTTATAATAGGATACAAAGTACCTGTATTAATCCATGTCTGAATGACTAATAGAGAAGCAAGAGAGGGATATGATCTCACACAAGTGTCAAATATTACATTTAGATAACTATGGACACTATTGTTAGCTCAATCACATAGGAGGTATGGTCACATTCACCATATAGAGGAAAACAGAAAAATCGTTTTGAGGTAGAAATACCAATAACATAGTGACCATGTACAAGGGTGGTAGCTTATAATAGAGAGACAATAAAACTGCTGCATAAGTAGAGATGAAATATTAGATGCATTAAAAGATACAAAACTGTATGGACAAGCACATACCTCCCAGGTAAGGGTATATGTTTGAAGTCTCAGTGGTATGAGCTGGCCAGTGGCTCTAGTAAATAGAAGATAGTGGAGTGAAAAAAAGGGGCTGAATTCAATGAACTCATACTGTGTGATGTAGTGAACGATTAACACATACCTGCATGGGTGAAGGACAAAACGTTACCTTTGGGGACGCACAGAGATCTGTGCATGGGTGGCAGTGGGCTTTATATAGTGAAAGCGTCAGCGGCGCGGTATGACAGAATGCCTTGGGATCGGCATAATGTCCCGCACATGCGAGAAAAGGCAGGGCGCCTCACGCACAGTGAGCAGCGGTGAGCTACACGCTAGGCGCATGCGCATCGGGCATGGTGCCCTGCGCGTGCGCGGTGTGACAAAACGCCGTATGATCGGCATAATGTCCTGCACACGCGCGGTGAGGCATGGCGCCCCGCACACGCGCAGTGAGAAGTGTAAGCGTCTCATAGATGCAAGGGAGGCAAGGTCTGATAGCTGATTACAAGTGAGTCCGTGCAGCGCAAGAAGGGGGCAGTTCCAGTGCATATCATAATACAAACCAGAATGCACAGCACTATACAGCATCCTTAGTGCTATGCAGGCCCCTCCCACATCACTCTGCTTATAGCTGCAATCTCACAGGGAGCATGTAGGAGCCAGAGGGAGGGAGAAAGTCCCACCCCCAGTACTGTCCGTCTGCCGGCCGGCAATAGACAAGATGAGCGGCTGCCCGAGCCCCGCAGCCACTGGGAATCTTCCCTGGGTGCCGCAGAAAAGGTCATCATACGGCCCGCGGGCCGGAGGTTCCCCACCCCTGTACTATAAGGTATAACATGCCATATGTAATATAAGGAAACGTAGTTGGACCAGGAAGTGGACAAGGGGAGCCCTATGAAGCCATGTCAAAACCTCATATTTTCGGTTAAGACCATCTGATTCCAGAGTCCTCAATGTATGTATCCAGAATGCCTCTCTTTGTTTCAAAACGCTAATTCTATTACCCCCTCTTCTCATAGATGGTACTTGTTCAATAATTTGATACCTCAATTGGGCAACAGTATATCCCTGTGTGACAAAGTGATGTGGAATGGGTAACAGGACCTGTTTATATCTAATCGTAGATTTGTGTTTATTGATCCTGTCTCGGATATGTTGGGTCATCTCTCCAACATCTCCGAGACCACATGGGCATTTTATGAGGTATATAACAAACGAAGAATCACAGGTCAGATAGTCACGGATGTGGAATATTTTTCCAGTGTGTGGGTGAGTGAAGGAATCTCCCCGGGTGAGATTGGTGCACTGCAAACAATGTAAGCATGGGAAATTACCCTTCTTGGGAGTCCCTAAAAAGGTTTGGCGCGATTCTTTAGTGGAAGGCCCAATATCGGCCCTAACAAGGTTGTGTCTCAAATTCTTGGGTCTCTTGTGACAAAATAAGGGGGTTCAGAGAACTCAGACAAAGAGAGGTAAGTGGCGCGGAGGAGGGGCCAATGTTTGGCAATGATGCCTTTAATGAGGGGTGAAAAGGGATAAAGGTGTTAACACATGTTATTCGTGGTTTATTTGCCCATGTCACGCTACGTTGTGGTGTGCGGGTATTGGCTATGGTGGTAGGGTAGCCCCTAGAGATAAACTTGGCACCCATTTCTTGAAATCTCAATTGATGTTGTACAGGGTCCGAGACAATCCTCTCTACTCTCTTATGCTGAGAGATGGGTAGTGCCCTTTTGGTGTGTGCTGGGTGGAAGCTAGAAAAGTGCAACAGGCTATTTCAATCAGTGGGCTTTACATAAAGATCAGTACTTATCTGCCCGGTTGGTGAAAGCCGAACAAGAGTATCCAAAAATTAATGGAAAAAGGGTCATGATACATTGTAAAAGTAAGTCCTGATCTGAATGAATTAATCTCATGGTAGAATCTATTCAGGGAAAAGATAACGCCATGCCAGATGGTGAAAATGTCATCTATATATCTCTTCCACAGGATGACATGACGGTTCCACAAAGGGTGCTCATAAATATGAATTGCCTCAAAATACGCCATATAAATATTTGTGTATGGGGGCGCCATATTAGACCCCATGGCTGTGCCCTTCTGTTGTAAGAAAAATTGATCTTCAAAAAGAAAAAAGTTATTGCCCAGGACCAGTTGGAGTAAGTCTATACAAAAAGAGTGCTGAGCTGTGGTGAATGTGTGTTGTGAATTCAGAAATCAATCTACTGCCCTAATGCCATCACTATGCTCGATACTCGTGTAGAGACTATTCACGTGAAACATCACAAGAAGACAATCGGGTGGAATTGGGGTAGCTGACGTAAGTGTAACAGAAAGTCCGACGTGTCTCTTAAATATGAGGGTATCTTAGGTACCAGTGGTGTCAATATCTTATCAATGGTGATAGCAAGGGGTGACAGGACAGAATCAGTTGAGGCAACTATGGGTTGGCCAGGGGGTGTCTGAAGATTTTTATGGATTTTGGGCAAGGTGTAGAATACTGGTGTGGCGGGGTCAAATTTAATCAAGAAATCATCCAGTTTACTATCAATGATTTTCTGTTGTAAATGATAATCTAACTTGTCTTTATTCTTTAATTGAATGTCCCTTGTTGGATCTCTGGGGATGGGTAAATAAGTGGTTCTGTCCTCCAGCTGCTTATAAATTTCAGTCACATAATATGTCTTATCAAGTACCACTATTGCTCCCCCTTTATCCGCCGGTTTTATGATGATTCTGGTGTTGTTTCTAAGATCTTGGATGGCCTTAGGGGTACTTATCACATAGCGAGATCGCTAGTGGGATCGCTGCTGAGTCACGGTTTTTGTGACGCACCAGTGACCTCATCAGCGATCTCGCTGTGTGTGACACTAAGCAGCGACCTGGCCCCTGCTGTGAAATCGCTGCTCGTTACACACTGCTCTGGTTCATTTTTTGCTTGTTGCTCTCCCGCTGTGAAGCACACATCGCTGTGTTTGACAGCGAGAGAGCAACGATCTGAATGTGCAGGGAGCTGGCTTCTGCGGACGCTAGTAACCAAGGTACACATCGGGTAACCAAGCAAAGGCTTTGCTTGGTTACCCGATATTTACCTTGGCTACCAGCGTCCGCAGCTTCTAGAAGCCGGCTGCCTGCTCCCTGCACACGTAGCCAAGGTACACATCCGGTAACTAAGCAAAGCGTTTGCTTAGTAACCCGATGTGTACCCTGGCTACAAGTGCAGGGAGCCAGCGCTAAGCGGTGTGCATAACCAGTGTAAATATCGGGTGTAACCAAGCAAAGCATTTTGCTTAGTTACCCGATATTTACCTTGGTTACCAAGCGCAACATCGTTTTCACGAGCCGCTGCTGACTGGTGGCTGGTCATTGGTCGCTGGTGAGATCTGCCTGATTGACAGCTCACCAGCGACCATGTAGCGACGCACCAGCGATCCTGACCAGGTCATATCGTGGTCAGCATCGCTGGTACATCGTTTAGTGAGACGGTACCCTTACTCTCCTCTATTGTGATGTTACTTTTTACCCTATAATCCCCTTTGTCGATGAACCTAAGTGTCATATCAATGTCTTTGGACACTAATGAAATGTACATTTCAATTGGATGGTAGTGTTTAGGGGGATTAAGTCTGCTAGGAAGTCTCAGATTAAGGTCTTGAAGAGAGAAAATGACGATATCTTGATTCTCACTAAGGGATGCTGGATCAGTATCCCTTGTGGAAAAATGGGCCTTAAGCCTCAAAGTTCTATAAAAAAGTCTGAGTTCCTGGTCTAAATGAAACGTATTGAAGGCTGGAGTTGGGCAAAACGAAAGGCCTTTTTGAAGTACCTGTGTGTTTCAATAATTTTTATTAATTTCTAGGCAAAGTAAAGAATTGAACAACATTTTTGAGATTTTTTGAGTAAGAATTTGTCAATACATATAATATAACATTTGATCTAAGCATAAAGATTAACAATATCTTGGAGGGGAGAAAAAAGGGGTGGAAAAATTAAGGAAAAGGTTTTTATTCGGGGAAACAAGGGAACAGGGATGGTTGAAGTACCTGTGTTTCGATATGTGATAAATTATATGAAGAAATGTTATATACTAGGTTAGTCATACCTCTGAACAGGTCTGTATACGATGGGGTGGGAACATTTTTCCTTTTGCCCCGCCTGGTCGCCCTCTTGATGTTTGTCGTTGCTCTAAAAAATTGGAAGGACGAGTGAAATAGGGTTCGCTGTCTGAGCCCAAGGATGCAGAGTAGCAATTGTAGCTTGTTTGACGTCTTGAAGTGTTGTCTGAGGACCGCCATCTATAGACGCGATCCTTTGAATAGTCCTCCTGGTCGCGTACAAATTTCAGCTGCTTCCTGTCTTGTAAGGTTTTCTGGAATTCGGTGATTGTTTCCTTGGTTTTAAGTCGAATCTTATCCCACTCTGCGCTGGGAGGGTATTGGCAAATTGGTCCTCAAGTGATTGTATCTTAGGTCCGAGTTCCCCAATTTCCTTTTGGAGAAATTCTATAGTCAAGATAATTATGTCCATTGAACATTTATTGAGAATACTCTCAAATTTGGAACAATACTCCACATTCTCAGAAAAGAGGGTTGGTCGCAGGGATACCCGCAGTCCCCTTGGGATCCTCTGTATTTTGTGGTACTCCACTAACGTGGCACAATGCAACTCAAAAGCAGTACGTTTTCTGCGTTCCTTTTCATAGTCGCGAGTGCGTATTTCTTCAGAAGGTGTAGTTAGAAAAGAATTGGGAATCGTGGCTTTAGATAGGATGTTGGTCACCTCAGCTGCTCCATACGAAAAGGTTGTAAAAGACATCGGTACAGAAAAAAATAGGAGGATAGGAGCACAAGGAAAAAAATAGTCAATATAGTAGAATAAACCTGGCTCAATTACCACAATGTAGGTGCTCTGGAGAAAAAAAATAGAATATATAGATATACTCCGGCACACTAAATGAAAGTATGAAAGAGTCCAAAATGGTGCTCAAAAAGATGTTTTTTGATATTTGAACATTGTCCTCTACTAGTAGGCTGATAGTAGCCCTTACCTGTCTGTTTTTCTTCTCCTATTCCCTAGACCATTACCCTGTGGTCTGTCTGGAGTAATCACCTCCCACAAGTCATCCCTGGATGGTAACATCTCCACTGTAAACGTCCATAGATGGTAGGTATCATTATTTGACCACTGTACATTTCAGCTTTGAACTGCCAATCATTTTACTTGTTTTTGAAGAGATGAACCGTTCTGAAAGACTCCTTGTGCTCAGAGTCCTGCTGTCTTCTATGTCTGGGCCCATAAGCTGTTGTAGATTTGTTCGGCTTCAGTAGAAATAACTTCAGTCAGACATTTGTGGGAGAAAACAGGGATTACTAGACATATACAGGAACAATACACATCCTCAACGGAAAAACACGACTTATCCTGAGATGGCAGATATACCAGAGAGAGCAGTTCAAAACAACTAACATAAGATACACTACAAATTATTAAGCATCAACACATAGAACAGCGCCATCTACTGACATTGAAATGTAACGCCTCCGACATGTAATAGGCCTGTAGCTTGTTGCATTTATTTCAACACTTCTGTCCTATTGTGTAATTTGAAAAGAAACATGGGGACTCTGGGTCTCAGTTTTTGTAATAGGTCGGATATGACATAGTAAATGTCAATTTTGATTATACAGCCATTCTGACATTCATTTTCAAAGTAAGATATTTCACTGGGTCTGGGATCAATTTAATGATATGTAGCGGTGATCACCAACTTTTCATACCTTGAGAGCCATATTCAGGTTTGATGGTTGCAAGTCACATTTAGAAACTCCCCTTACCTAAGAAGTGACATCCAACTCCTGCTTCCCCATAGTGGTGACACCTAGGGATGAGCGTGTATACTTGTTACTACTCGGTACTCACTGAGTAGTACGGTATTCAGGCTACTCGTTACTCCGCAAGTATCCTTTTAATTACTCGTTAGAAGTAGCAAGTCCAATGTAAGTCAATGGGAAATGTGAGTAATTATCTGCTGGGCCCTATAAAGCGGTCTGGGGGCTGAGTAAAAGGCTGAAATGGGTGCATAATTGTTTAAAAGGCTGGCGGTAAAAAGCCGCCGGCTTTTTTAAGCAATCAGCTGATGTACGCTCCCTTCGCTCCCTGGTGCTGCGCTCCCCGCTGCCTGGTGCTTTGCTCCCTGCTCCCTGGTGCTGTGCTCCCCGCCCGGTCCTAACTTAGGGGTACTTTGCACACTATGACATCGCAGCTGCGATGTCGGTGGGATCAAATCAAAAGTGATGCATATCCGGCGTCGCAGTCGACATCGGAGTGTGTAAATCGTTTTTGATACAATTAACGAGCGCAAAAGCGTCGAAAACGTATCATCGGTGTAGTGTTGGTCATTTCCATAATTTCTCTGCAGCAACAGGTACGATGTTGTTCCTCGTTCCTGCAGCAGCACACATCGCTGTGTATGAAGCCGCAGGAGCGAGGAACATCTCCTTACCTGCGTCCTACCTGCAATGAGGAAGGAAGGAGGTGGGCGGGATGTTTACGTTCCGCTCATCTCCGCCCCTCTGCTTCTATGGCCGCTTGCTGTGTGACGTCGCTGTGACGCCGCACGACCCGCCCCCTTAGGAAGGAGGCGGTTCGCCGGCCAGAGCGACGTCGCAGAGCAGGTAAGTGCATGTGAAGCTGCCGTAGCGATAATGTTTGCTACGGCAGCTATCACAAGATATCGCAGCTGCGACGGGGGCGGGGACTATCGCCGAGCATCGCTACCATCGGCTTGCGATGTCGTAGTGTGCAAAGTATCCCTTAGGATCGGGCGGGGAGGCGGCAGGTGATCAAAGCACCGGGCTGCGAGGAGGGAAGCATCAGGCAGGGGAGCGCGACAGCAGGGAGGGAAGCATCGGACGGGAAAGCCATCAGTGACATCTCTCTCTCTCTGTTGGTCAGGCGTGCTGGAGCATTCCCTTTCCCGCCCCTTTACCTCTGATTGGTGGTCACTGTTGCGTTCTGATTGGGCGTCTTTCACTGAAAAGAAGGCAACTTTAACGCTTCCATCCTTTGTTTCAAAGCTACCTTGTTCCTGAGCGTGCTGGTTTGCGGATCATTAGAGAGTTCTCCAGTCTGCAATACTATAAAGCCTATATGGTAAGCATCATTTAATTGAAGCTGTATTGATGCTGTATAAGATAAACCAGTGTGGAGTTGCCGCACAGAGAACTCTACAAAGATCCGCTAAGCAACAGAAGCTCAGGAACAAAGGATATACAAATGCGACTTTTGCCAATCTTTTCAAGCTCAGGGTCACCAATAAGAACGCACTAGCGATCACCAATCGGAGCTGAGGGGGGCATGTAAAAAGGACACCTAGGTGGCTTCAGCGCCAAACACCACGCTCCTAACATAGGTGTGAGTCGTCAAATAGCTGCTGTGTGACATGTCCCCAACGACCAGCGAGGTCGTTCTGCAGGTCCGTATCGCTGCTGCGTCGTTGGCCAGATTTGCCTGTTTGACAGCTCACCAGTGACTGTTTAGAGACTTTCCAGCGATCCCGGCCAGGTCGGAATCGCTGGTGGGATTGCTAGAAAGTCTTAGTGTGTAAAGGGGCCTTAAGACTGCCATTATGCACACCTGCCTTAAGGGGGTTTTCCCACTAACAAAGTTAATTTCAAGTTGATTTTAATCAATAGATCTTAGAATAATAATAATTTCCACAATTGGATGTGTTTTAAAAAAATATTTGTGACGCCCTGGACTAGCCAGGTAGTCACAGACAGGCCCTTGCACAAACACCCGTCCTCTAACAAGGTAACAGCAGCCAACCTAAAAACCCTGAGTCACCCCTCTCAGGTCTTGATGTTCACACCAGGAGGCAGAGCCAGGTGGTTGGCCACGCCCACCGAGGAGTTCGGATAGCCTGAGGCAGGAAAAACACAAGCAGATCAGTTTTGGAGGTGAAAGAGAGTAGACGAGAAGGAGCAAATGTCTGTCAGGGATCTGGGTTGTAGCCCAGATACCCTGTGACCAGGAGGCAGACGGTGGTTGCCGCCTGCAGGAGCCCGGGAAGACGGCTGGTGGAACCGTAAGGGACCGGGACAGGGTAGTGGCCCACCGGTACCGAACCGGGGAACCGACTGGAAACCAGAGCACCATGAGGGGTACTCAGACCCAGAATGAGGCCCAAAAACCACTGGACCGAGTCAAATTCACTGATTGGGGTCTAGACCTTAGGTTCTTTTCCACCCAAGTCCCGACTGAAGACAACAGCCCAACGAGGGGGATAGAAAGCCACCGCTCAGGCAGAGAGATCCCATGGGCCAGCGTCTGTGGGCAAACGGGCTCTCCCAGCACACACCAAGCCAGGGAGCGGACTACCGTCGCTGAAGCATAGGCAGTCAAAATCTACAAAACGAGGTGCAGGAGAAAGGCGGGAACCACCGAACCGGGTGGGGGACCAGACGCAGCTGGCTGCGGGCACCGACCACCATCCTTTTGGTTTACCAGAGACTCCGGTGTATCTGTCATAGTGAGTACAACAGTGCCGCGCACCGCACTAACACGTCCGCACCTCGCAACCACCGGGACCATCACCCCCTGCCCACGGAGGGGTCAACACCAGGCTGCACAACACCGTCCCAGGGAGCCTAGTTAATGGCAGCGGTGGTGTCCACACTCACCACCGTGGGTGGCGTCATGAACTTAAATCCCTAAACACCACGGTTCCAGCCGTAAACCTCCCTACCGAAACACCTCACGTAGCGTCAGCCTCCCTTCAGAGCGACGTGACCCCCGGGTCCGGAGGCGCTCGAGCCACCCACCGACGAGCCCGGATCCGAGCGGCTCGGCTGCCAGCCGAGCCCCGGGGCGGTACACATCCCTGTGCTGAGATAATCTTATATACAGTCATATGAAAAAGTTTGGGCACCCCTATTAATGTTAATCTTTTTTCTTTATAACAATTTGGGTTTTTGCAACAGCTATTTCAGTTTCATATATCTAATAACTGATGGACTGAGTAATATTTATGGATTGAAATGAGGTTTATTGTACTAACAGAAAATGTGCAATCCGCATTTAAACAAAATTGGACCGTTGCAAAAGTATGGGCACCTCAACATAAAAGTGACATTAATATTTTGTAGATCCTCCTTTTGCAAAAATAACAGCCTCTAGTTGCTTCCTGTAGCTTTTAATTAGTTCCTGGATCCTGGATGAAGGTATATTTGACCATTCCTGTTTACAAAACAATTCCAGTTCAGTTAAGTTTGATGGTTGCCGAGCATGGACAGCATGCTTCAAATCATCCCACAGATGTTCAATGATATTCAGGTCTGGGGACTGGGATGTCCATTCCAGAACATTGTAATTGTTCCTCTGCATGAATGCCTGAGTAGATTTGGAGCGGTGTTTTGGATCATTGTCTTGCTGAAATATCCATCCCCTGCGTAACTTCAACTTCGTCACTGATTCTTGCACATTATTGTCAAGAATCTGCTGATACTGAGTTGAATCCATGCGACCCTCAACTTTAACAATATTCCCGGTGCCGGCATTGGCCACACAGCCCCAAAGCATGATGGAACCTCCACCAAATTTTACTGTGGGTAGCAAGTGCTTTTCTTAGAATGCCGTGGTTTTTTGCCTCCATGCATAACCTTTTTTGTATCACCAAACAACTCAATCTTTGTTTCATCAGTCCACAGGACCTTCTTCCAAAATGTAACTGGCTTGTCCAAATGTGCTTTTGCATACCTCAGGCGACTCTGTTTGTGGCGTGCTTGCAGAAACGGCTTCTTTCGCATCACTCTCCCATACAGCTTCTCCTTGTGCAAAGTGCGCTGTATTGTTGACCGATGCACATTGACACCATCTGCAGCAAGATGAAGCTGCAGGTCTTTGGAGGTGGTCTGTGGATTGTCCGTCACAGTTCACACCATTCTTTTTCTCTGCCTTTCTGATATTTTTCTTGGCCTGCCACTTCTGGGCTTAACAAGAACTGTACCTGTGTTCGTCCATTTCCTTACTATGTTCCTCACAGTGGAAACTGACAGTTTAAATCTCTAAGACAACTTTTTGTATCCTTCCCCTGAACAACTATGTTGAATAATCTTTGTTTTCAGATCATTTGAGAGGTGTTTTGAGGAGACCATGATGCCACTCTTCATAGGAGATTCAAATAGGAGAACAACGTGCAAGTGGCCACCTTAAATACCTTTTCTCATGATTGGATACACCTGCCTATGAAGTTCAAAGCTCAATTAGGTTACAAAACCAATTTAGTGCTTTAGTAAGTCAGTAAAAAGTAGTTAGGAGTGTTCAAATCAAGAAATTGATAAGGGTGCCTGTTACATCTCGTGGCTCTCCTCTTGCAAGGAATGAGGTGGTCCCCCATTCCTTGTCTGATGCGAGCCCTCCTGCTTAGCAGCGCCAAAGGTCTGGGAGACTGCAGGAGTTTCCTCCTCCTAGATGCAGCAGAAGGGTGACACCTAGTGGTTTACTCCTTGTAAGGAATGGAGTGGTCTCCCATCCCTTGCCTGCCACGTGCCCTCCTGCTCGGCATCGCAGAGGGTCGGAGTGGTTGCACAGTGTGCAAAGGATAGATGCTCAGGGAAGCAGCAAGACTTCCCTTAGCTCTGCACATTGTGAAACCGAAGATCCCGCCTTTATGACCCAGAGGCAGGAGGTTGAGCATGTGCCCCAAGTGACGTCTTCTGATTCGCTCACTGGTATCACACGGCCAGATAACGAGGCTGGTGATGTGCTGAATCTTGACTGGCCGGGCCAGGACGTCACAGATCATGATTGGGTCACATCCGTCTCGCGCCCGTCCTTGGCTGGAGCTACATCTCCTTAAAAACCCCTCCTGCCATCATGGCGGCGCGCGACCGTCCTTCTATGTTTGGATGTCTGGCAGCATGCTGCCACGCCACTGTACAGACGTCATTGTATTTTGCAGGTCTCGCCCCTGCCTTGCTGCTCCGGCAGTATTCCGTTTAACAGGCTGTGTTCCTGTCCCAGGTGAGCTCCTTGAATCTCTGTCGGACTCACCTGGTTTCTGAAGCACACGTGCGTGGGCACCTCTGTGCTACCCTCGTGCCATATTCCTGTGACTCCCGCTGGCACACGTGCGTAGGCACCTCTGTGCGTCCCCGTGCAACAGGTACACCGAGTTGTGAGCCCCGTGCCATACAACCCTCACGGGTTAGGGCGGACAGGTGTACGCAGATCGTCTGTGACATTCCAGACGATCGCTAGCAGCAACCCGCTCACTCTTCTCCCACCATAGCAGCGGTCCCTTACACCGCACAGTGGACCTTGACCGGCGGAAGCTGTCCATATACCATCTTGGCACGCTTCCCCGGGTCCCCCTCGTAACATTACGGTCGCGCCAAAGGTCTGGCTATGGCAGAAGAGCAGCAGCAGTTGCTGCGTTATGTGCAGCAGTTGGAGTCACGATTGGCAGCTGTGGAGCGGTCTTCCCCCGATAAGGCTGCTCTAGCGACAATTGCCACCCAAGCGGCTACTCAGGCTGTGGAATTGAGCGGAAAGTCGCCTCGCCTTGCGCTCCCAGAGCGCTTCAACGGGGACAGCTCCGAGTGCCGTGGTTTCATAAACCAGGTTACCACCTACTTGGAGATGTCCGCCACTCTTTATGCTACTGAGAAGGCGAAAGTAGCATTCGTCCAGTCCCTGCTCACAGGGAGAGCGCTAAAATGGTCCACGCCGTTGTGGGAGCGCGGAGATCGGGTGGTGAATCACCTTCCAGTTTATCTTGAGGCCATGAGAAAGGTGTTCCTTGAGCCTCAAGTCACCCATGACTCCGCGCTGCGACTCCTACGCCTTCGGCAAAAGTCCACTTCAGTCGGGGACTTTGCGGTGCAGTTCAGGACACTCGCCGCAGAGCTGGACTGGCCAGATAAAGTCCTTGTCCCTGTGTTCTGGGAGTGTCTGGCAGGGTTCGTCAAAGACGCGCTGGCCACGCGTGATGTGCCGACCACCTTAGAGGCCTTGATACGGCTTGCTTCTCGCATAGACATCCGCCACGCGGAGCGGAGGCTCGAGGTCTCTTCGGCACCCACGTCTACCTGGCCTACAGAGCCTCTGACTCTCCTTCCCCACCAGACCAGTCTCCCAGCCAGTTCTGTTGATGACTCTGTGGAGCCCATGGAAGTCTCCAAAGTGGTCTCCTCTACCACAGGCTCTCGGCCGCCGGTCGTTTGCTTTGCCTTTGGGCAGAGGGGACATGTAGCTACCCGATGTTCAAAACCATCGGAAAAGAGACAATGTCTGGTTTCCATCAGAGGAGGAACCCTAGACGCTGCCTCTCCTTCTAAATTAACCCTCAGCGCCCAGTTGCAGTTCGGCACCACTGTCTTCCCTGCCCTGGCTTGCTTAGACACTGGCGCTGACGGCAATTTCATTTCAGCCTCCCTGGCAACTAGGTACTCTGTTCCCCTGGTCCTGTTGCCTAAACCAATCAGTGTCCAGGTAGTCAACGGGTCCCTACTTGTCAAACCCATTACCCAGATCACCATCCCTCTCAGGATGGATGTACCACCAGGCCACCATGAGCAGGTGTCCTTTCTGGTGCTTCCAGAAGGGACGGATGAGATCCTACTAGGACTCCCCTGGTTGAAACGGCATGCTCCGATACTCAACTGGACAACAGGGGAAATCTCGTCCTGGGCAGGGTCATGTAAGGAACACCTCGGGACCACCGGGTCACCCACTCCCCTAGACCTGGTGCCACCTGGCCAGACCCTCGTTCCCCCTAGGTTACGGAATGATGTACTTTCCTGGGACCATACCTCCAAGGTCGTGGGCCTCTTCAGGTCCAAAAGGACCAGAGTTCTAGAGGCCAGGCATGATTGGTGGCCGACGGCCAACTCCTCGTCCGACAACCCTGAAGTAGCGAGGTTGGTTAAAACAAAAATCGTTCAGGGCAAGAGGTACTTCCTCGTGGAGTGGGTCGGTCGTGGACCGAAGCATAGGACCTGGAAATTGGAGGATCATATCCACGCTCCGGGTTTGGTAGCAGCCTTTGAGCACAGGCGGCGGGGGGGCCCTAGATGGGGGGGTAATGTTACATCTCGTGGCTCTCCTCTAGCAAGGAATGAGGTGGTCCCCCATTCCTTGTCTGCCACGAGCCCTCCTGCTCAGCAGCGCCAAAGGTCTGGGAGACTGCAGGAGTTTCCTCCTCCTAGATGCAGCAGAAGGGTGACACCTAGTGGTTTACTCCTTGTAAGGAATGGAGTGGTCTCCCATCCCTTGCCTGCCACGTGCCCTCCTGCTCGGCATCGCAGAGGGTTGGAGTGGTTGCACAGTGTGCAAAGGATAGATGCTCAGGGAAGCAGCAAGACTTCCCTTAGCTCTGCACATTGTGAAACCGAAGATCCCGCCTTTATGACCCAGAGGCAGGAGGTTGAGCATGTGCCCCACGTGACGTCTTCTGATTCGCTCACTGGTATCACACGGCCAGATAACGAGGCTGGTGATGTGCTGAATCCTGACTGGCCGGGCCAGGACGTCACAGATCATGATTGGGTCACATCCGTCTCGCGCCCACCCTTGGCTGGAGCTACATCTCCTTAAAAACCCCTCCTGCCATCATGGCGGCGCGTGACCGTCCTTCTATGTTTGGATGTCTGGCAGCGTGCTGCCACGCCACTGTACAGACGTCATTGTATTTTGCAGGTCTCGCCCCTGCCTTGCTGCTCCGGCAGTATTCCGTTTAACAGGCTGTGTTCCTGTCCCAGGTGAGCTCCTTGAATCTCTGTCGGACACACCTGGTTTCTGAAGCACACGTGCTTGGGCACCTCTGTGCTACCCTCGTGCCATATTCCTGTGACTCCCGCTGGCACACGTGCGTAGGCACCTCTGTGCGTCCCCGTGCAACAGGTACACCGAGTTGTGAGCCCCGTGCCATACAACCCTCACGGGTTAGGGCGGACAGGTGTACGCAGATCGTCTGTGACATTCCAGACGATCGCTAGCAGCAACCCGCTCACTCTTCTCCCACCATAGCAGCGGTCCCTTACACCGCACAGTGGACCTTGACCGGCGGAAGCTGTCCATATACCATCTTGGCACGCTTCCCTGGGTCCCCCTCGTAATAAGTGCCCATACTTTTGCACCGCTCAAATTTTGTTTAAATGCGGATTGCACATTTTCCGTTAGTACAATAAACCTCATTTCAATCCAGAAATATTACTCAGTCCATCAGTTATTAGATATATGAAACGGAAATAGCTGTTGCAAAAACCCAAATTGTTATAAAGAAAAAAGGTTAACATTAATTGGGGTGCCCAAACTTTTTCATATGGGGAGATAAGGTATGCACACCAGTGACTATGGAAGGGGAATACATGGAATAGCAGAAACTGCTGTGTGAATACTGACATGAAAAATTCAATAGCTATTTGTAAGAATGAAATGTGAAAAATGGAACCTGCATTACTGCCATGAATATATGAATAAAGAGAAATTTAGCTACTGAATTGATCAATGCAATAGAGCCCCAACACTACGCCAAAGTATTTCTCTACGTTGGGGTCCCTAGCTTGTGTGTGTCCTCTCATGCAGTTAAAAAACTTACCGTGTATGGGAGGCTGAGACCCAGGCTATATATACGATGTGGATTGGCAATAGGTGTGTATGGGGAGGGTTCACAAACGAAAAACTACTAACATTAAGGAATAACGTTTGGAACTCCATTCTATGTCTGAACTGGGTGCAAAAAACCTAAAAAACATCACTATGGGGAGATAAGGTATGCACACCAGTGACTATGGAAGGGGAATACATGGAATAGCAGAAACTGCTGTGTGAATACTGACATGAAAAATTCAATAGCTATTTGTAAGAATGAAATGTGAAAAATGGAACCTGCATTACTGCCATGAATATATGGATAAAGAGAAATTTAGCTACTGAATTGATCAATGCAATAGAGCCCCAACACTACGCCAAAGTATTTCTCTACGTTGGGGTCCCTAGCTTGTGTGTGTCCTCTCATGCAGTTAAAAAACTTACCGTGTATGGGAGGCTGAGACCCAGGCTATATATACGATGTGGATTGGCAATAGGTGTGTATGGGGAGGGTTCACAAACGAAAAACTACTAACATTAAGGAATAACGTTTGGAACTCCATTCTATGTCTGAACTGGGTGCAAAAAACCTAAAAAACATCACTATGGGGAGATAAGGTATGCACACCAGTGACTATGGAAGGGGAATACATGGAATAGCAGAAACTGCTGTGTGAATACTGACATGAAAAATTCAATAGCTATTTGTAAGAATGAAATGTGAAAAATGGAACCTGCATTACTGCCATGAATATATGAATAAAGAGAAATTTAGATCAGTAGCTAAATTTCTCTTTATTCATATATTCATGGCAGTAATGCAGGTTCCATTTTTCACATTTCATTCTTACAAATAGCTATTGAATTTTTCATGTCAGTATTCACACAGCAGTTTCTGCTATTCCATGTATTCCCCTTCCATAGTCACTGGTGTGCATACCTTATCTCCCCATAGTGCTGTTTTTTAGGTTTTTTGCACCCAGTTCAGACATAGAATGGAGTTCCAAACGTTATTCCTTAATGTTAGTAGTTTTTCGTTTGTGAACCCTCCCCATACACACCTATTGCCAATCCACATCGTATATATAGCCTGGGTCTCAGCCTCCCATACACGGTAAGTTTTTTAACTGCATGAGAGGACACACACAAGCTAGGGACCCCAACGTAGAGAAATACTTTGGCGTAGTGTTGGGGCTCTATTGCATTGATCAATTCAGTAGCTAAATTTCTCTTTATTCATATATTCATGGCAGTAATGCAGGTTCCATTTTTCACATTTCATTCTTACAAATAGCTATTGAATTTTTCATGTCAGTATTCACACAGCAGTTTCTGCTATTCCATGTATTCCCCTTCCATAGTCACTGGTGTGCATACCTTATCTCCCCATAGTGATGTTTTTTAGGTTTTTTGCACCCAGTTCAGACATAGAATGGAGTTCCAAACGTTATTCCTTAATGTTAGTAGTTTTTCGTTTGTGAACCCTCCCCATACACACCTATTGCCAATCCACATCGTATATATAGCCTGGGTCTCAGCCTCCCATACACGGTAAGTTTTTTAACTGCATGAGAGGACACACACAAGCTAGGGACCCCAACGTAGAGAAATACTTTGGCGTAGTGTTGGGGCTCTATTGCATTGATCAATTCAGTAGCTAAATTTCTCTTTATTCATATATTCATGGCAGTAATGCAGGTTCCATTTTTCACATTTCATTCTTACAAATAGCTATTGAATTTTTCATGTCAGTATTCACACAGCAGTTTCGGCTATTCCATGTATTCCCCTTCCATAGTCACTGGTGTGCATACCTTATCTCCCCATAGTGCTGTTTTTTAGGTTTTTTGCACCCAGTTCAGACATAGAATGGAGTTCCAAACGTTATTCCTTAATGTTAGTAGTTTTTCGTTTGTGAACCCTCCCCATACACACCTATTGCCAATCCACATCGTATATATAGCCTGGGTCTCAGCCTCCCATACACGGTAAGTTTTTTAACTGCATGAGAGGACACACACAAGCTAGGGACCCCAACGTAGAGAAATACTTTGGCGTAGTGTTGGGGCTCTATTGCATTGATCAATTCAGTAGCTAAATTTCTCTTTATTCATATATTCATGGCAGTAATGCAGGTTCCATTTTTCACATTTCATTCTTACAAATAGCTATTGAATTTTTCATGTCAGTATTCACACAGCAGTTTCTGCTATTCCATGTATTCCCCTTCCATAGTCACTGGTGTGCATACCTTATCTCCCCATAGTGATGTTTTTTAGGTTTTTTGCACCCAGTTCAGACATAGAATGGAGTTCCAAACGTTATTCCTTAATTAAACTTTTTCATATGACTGTATGTGTTCCTGCTATGTACTGTGTAATGGCCATGTCTGACCATACAGGGACATGGTTGATCATACCACATCTCCTGGGCAGGGGAGGAGGCAAAAGAGTATACAGATGGCCTGGCAGGCGGTTGTATCTGATTTTTCTTTTGAGGTAAAGCATTTCCCTGCATGTTTTTTAAAAAACATTTTGCCTCATAGAATAATTTGAGTTCCCAAGGAAGCTGCTGTGGTATGATCAGACTATGCTCCTGTACAGTCAGACACGACCATTACACAACACATAGCAGGCGCACATATATAAGATTATCTCAGCACAGGAAAAAATTTTTTAAATACATCCAATTGTGGAAATTATTATTCCAAGATCTATGGAGTAAAATCAACTTTAAAATGAATGTTGTTTGTGGGAAAAGGGCTCACTCAAGTATGATGCACCTATTTTATTAAGAGATGCACTTAATGAATTCAATGCATCTTGTTCTACGAGGGGCTGCTAATAAGTCTTTGGCTTTACCCAGAAAGAACCGAGATAGGACGATGAAACTTTACATTTATTCCGCATACTCTCCACTGATGTCAGCACACTTCTTACATTGGTATTCCAAGTTCTGTAAGCCTAGCAAAAAGAAGGATTCGGTTGTGCCTCAAACCAGGCATCCATAGCAGACATGGCATCAGAAATGGTGTGAAATTTGGTACCCTTTAGGTGTTTCTTCAGGTTTAGAAACAGATGATAGTCGGAGGGAGCTTGATCTGGTGAATAAGGTGGGTGGTTAACCAGCTGCAAGCCCAGCTCTGCCAGTTTTGCCATGGTTGCTTGTGCAGTGTGAGCAGAGGCATTGTATTGCAGAAACAAGATTTCTTTGGACTCCTTGCCACGCCTTTTGGCTTTCAAAGCTGCCTTCAATTGGTCCAAAAGTTCAATGTAATACCTTGCATTGATGGTGGAACCCTTTTGAAGGTATTCCACTACCAGCACGCCCTCCTTATCCCAGAACACAGATGCCATCACCTTAGTGGCTGATTTTTTCACCCTGCACTTCTTTGGACAAGGAAAACCACTGTTCCTCCACTCTTTTGACTGCTCCTTGTTTTCAGGGTCATACAAATAAATCCAGGTCTCATCCATAGTGACCAGTCGACCCTGGAAATTCTTATCAGTCCGGAAACGTTGACAAATGGACCGGTAAGTTTTCACTCTCATGCTTCTCTGATCTGTTGTCAAACATTTGGGGACCCACTTTGCAGATCGCTTCTGTCGCGGGCGGAGGAGGGGACGCTGCGCTCACCCACTGCTCGGGTACGGCTGCTGCTGCTACTGCTGCTCGGTGGTGGCTCGAGCGGTGGGCTGGATCCCGGGGACTCGAGCGGCGTTCCTCGCCCATGAGTAAAAAAGGGGAATGGTTTGGGGGGTTTATTGTCCGTAACGCCACCCACGGTTGTGGTGAGGTTGTGACACCACCGCTGCTCTGGACGGGGATCCCGGGAGTGATGACTGGGAGCAACTTGGATGTTGGTTCTCCCCTCCGTGGGTAGGGGGTTGGTTGTCCCGGGGCCCGGTATGGGTATGGAAGGACAGGTGGGTTACGGGGCCTGGCAAGGTGCAGGGTCGCGGGGGCAGCGCTGTGCCGCACGGCACGGTAGTACTCACTCAGCCAATCACGAAGACACAGTCCTTGGTAAAACACACGGCTGGATGGACGGGTCCCACAGACGGCTGCGGTGTTTCTCCTCCCGGTAGGTTGATGGTGACTGCCTTTCCCTGCACCTGTGTAGTGTGTACGGTTCCAATGGGTTCCCACCGGTAACCCGCTCCCCAGCTTGGATGGGTGCTGAAGGAGCCCCTTTTGCCCGCAGGCACTGGCCCTGGGAACTTTAGCCTTGGCGGTGACTGTGTTTCCCTTCACGGTTTGAGCTGTCGCCTTCTATCGGGACTTGGCTGCTGGGAAACCCTGGAGGTTCCCTTCGCTAACGGATTTGACAATTTCAACGGCGACTCCTAGCCTTGTCGGGGTCCATAAGCCCTGCTGGATGGTGCTGGCTTCTCTTTGTTCACCGGTCCGGTACCGCCGGGCCACCTCCCGTCCATGGTCCTTACGGCTCCCTCCAATCGGCCTCTCCTGCAGACGGTCACCACCGTCTGCCAACCTTGCTGTACCATCCGGGTCGCACACCCGGACCGCTTTCTGTCTGCTCCTCTACCACTTCACTTCCTCTCCCTTCCACTTCAAACTCTAATCTCTCTCCTTTTCCCGCCTCCAGGACTGTGAGCTCCTCGGTGGGCGGGACCAACCGCCTGGCCCACCCCCTGGTGTGGACATCAGCCCCTGGAGGAAGGCAACAAGGGTTTTGTGTTTGGCTTTGGTGTGCCTAACCGGGGTGTGGGGTGTGTTGGTGTAGTACCTGTGATGACCTGGCTTGTCCAGGGCGCCACATTCCCCCTTAGTAAAATGCAGACCGTCCGCGGGCTGCCCGTCCATCACCGGTCTTATTTTAACTGTAAAAAGATAAAGAAACGGTAAAACAAGCATTTTCAATCTTCCCATAACGGGAGGTACATTTCTTAAACGTTACCAACATTTTAATAAATAACGGTTACGGCTTCCGCTCTCTCCCACCAAAGCAACCTGGCCCTGATGCTGCCCCTAAGCAAATGGGCAGCACCCCTTGACCCCAGTCCAGCACCAAATTGCCCGAGCGGGTTCTGTCCCTTTCAGGGGCCCCGCGTCCATGGGGAACCCCTGAACCCCCCGGAGGATCGCCACCGGTTACGGTAGTGGCGGGCCTGGGCCATTCCTTTCCTCCAGGCCCATCCTCCCAAATCAGCCTCTCCGGAGGTGGTCACGGTTTTAAGCCAACATTTTTTATTTACATACCACAAGTTCGTGGTTGCCCTGCTAGTTCTCGGGCTTGTCCGTAGCAGTTTCTACGAATCGGTTTCAAGGGGTCCCAACGGGGACCAGTTGCCAGCAACGATCGGTTCAATCAAGTTGCAAATCAGGGACTTCTTCGTTAATCATTCTTACTTATCATTGGAAACTGTAAACAATATTGCTGGTGGTCCCAACGGGGACAACTTTTAGGCGGAGGTCCGCCGACTTCACTGCTCATCTACGGTGTCAGCCTGAGGAGGGGGTTGGGTCAAGGCTTGAGCCTCCTGACTGCCTCTCAGCCTTGCATCCAGGGTGAACCAACCCCGCTCCCCGCAGTGCCTGGTGTATCGGACCAGATCCCCCGGCATTAGATTGCGGCCCGGATGGTCCTCTGGCAGATGGGTGTGGACGTCCCGTCGGGCGATAAAGATCTCGGCCTCCAGGCCCGGTTCGTAAATAAATCCATAGGCCCAACGGACGTCAAACCTCCTCACTTGCCCTTCGTAGAACGGGCCCCGGACTCTGAAGGTCGCTTGGCAGAGGTTTTCTTTTTCACGGATTGTGCAAGCCACCAGCTCTGCCTTCCTTCGCTCCCTTTCTGCGATCTCCTGGCCCAGCGGGGTCTGTCCTCTATCCCAGTAGGGGGCTGCTGCAGGCCCCGGCGCACGGGTCGGGCCTCGCGAGACCTCCTTCACACTGCCAAGGACTGGCATTCTGGGGGGAAGGTCCCGCGGTGTCATGGCCTGGGGTGCTGTTCGGCAGCGACAACCCGGCGCGGCCTCAGCTGAGGCTTGGGGGATGGGCATAGGGGTCGTCTCCCGCTGAGCCCCCGTCTCCTCCTGCATGAGACGGGCGGCCGGAGCTGGTACGGGGTCAGGCATGGCCGCTGGCACTTCCGGTACAACTTCGCCGACGGGTTCAGGCTTCGGCTTCTTCCACGGCAGCAGTTTCGTACGGTCACTGGCTTCTGCTGCAGACCGGTCCGCTGGGGCGGATTGGCAGGGTACCGCTACCGGTTGTGATGGTAGCGGGCCTAGTGATGGGGCAGCGGCAGCCAACACGGGTAGCGGGGGAGGTAGCAGGGCGAGCGGGCGTAGACCGGGCCCCTCGGCCGCGATGACCGATCCGCTAGGGGTACAGGGGCGTGGGTCACTTACCCGCCTGTCCAGAACTCCCTCCTCCTTGCGTCTCCGTACGGCTTCCACCACCTCCGCCATGTCGGCCTCCCACTCCTCCAAGAGGAGCTGCATCCGGATCTGCAGCCGTAGTTTCAACTGAGCGGTCCGGACCTCCACCCACGCCGCGGTCCCGGGTGCGGGGGCTACAGTGCTGCGGGACGGCTGATACATCGTTGCGGCGGCTTTTTCCAGGAACAACGAGATGGCCGCAGGGTCCTGGCGTCCCCGCTTTTATAGCCGCGGGCTACATGCGGCCAGACGCCATCCGTCCCCCTTAGTCTTTTTACGGCTCCTCCTCTACAGGGGCGGGGTTTAGGCCTTCGCGCCTCCACTGCTCGAGGAGACGCTCGAGCGGGAATTTTTCGCGCCCAAGATGGTGGCTTCTCCAAATTTTCGGCCGGACACCTCCGGCGGTCACAAGGCGCACCTCTACCAGACGGCAGAGCGGTAAGATCCTGTTCGTGACGCCAAGTTGTCGCGGGCGGAGGAGGGGATGCTGCGCTCTACCACTGCTCAGGTCTGGCTGCTGCTGCTACTGCTGCTCGGTGGTGGCTCGAGCAGTGGGCCGGATCCCGGGGACTCGAGCGGCGTTCCTCGCCCGTGAGTGAAAAGGGGAATGGTTTTGGGGGTTTATTGTCCGTGACGCCACCCACGGTTGTGGTGAGGTTGTGACACCACCGCTGCTCTGGACGGGGATCCCGGGAGCGATGACTGGGAGCAGCTTGGATGTTGGTTCTCCCCTCCGTGGGTAGGGGGTTGGTTGTCCCGGGGCCCGGTATGGGTATGGGAGGACAGGCAGGTTACAGGCCTGGCGAGGTGCAGGGTCGCGGGGGCAGCGCTGTGCCGCACGGCACGGTAGTACTCACTCAGCCAATCACGAAGACACAGTCCTTGGTAAAACACACGGCTGGATGGACGGGTCCCACAGACGGCTGCGGTGTTTCGCCTCCCGGTAGGTTGATGGTGACTGCCTTTCCCTGCACCTGTGTAGTGTGTACGGTTCTAATGGGTTCTGACCGGTAACCCGCTCCCCAGCTTGGATGGGTGCTGAAGGAGCCCCTTTTGCCCGCAGGCTCTGGCCCTGGGAACTTTAGCCTTGGCGGTGACTGTGTTTCCCTTCACGGTTTGAGCTGTCGCCTTCTATCGGGACTTGGCTGCTGGGAAACCCTGGAGGTTCCCTTCGCTAACGGATTTGACAATTTCAACGGCGACTCCTAGCCTTGTCGGGGTCCGTAAGCCCTGCCGGATGGTGCTGGCTTCTCTTTGTTCACCGGTCCGGTACCGCCGGGCTACCGCCCGTCCACGGTCCTTACGGCTCACTCCAATCGGCCTCTCCTGCAGACGGTCACCACCGTCTGCCAACCTTGCTGTACCGTCCGGGCCACACACCCGGACCGCTTTCTGTCTGCTCCTCTACCACTTCACTTCCTCTCCCTTCCACTTCAAACTCTAATCTCTCTCCTTTTCCCGCCTCCAGGACTGTGAACTCCTCGGGGGGCGGGACCAACCGCCTGGCCCACCCCCTGGTGTGGACATCAGCCCCTGGAGGAAGGCAACAAGTTTTTTGAGTTTGGCTTTGGTGTGCCTAACCGGGGTGTGGGGTGTGTTGGTGTAGTACCTGTGACGACCTGGCTTGTCCAGGGCGCCACACTTCCTCATGTCCATATGTTCATGTATAATGACACAAACACGTTCACAGGAAATCCTTTAGCTGACATTCATCGATTCTACAATATGAGCTTGTGCATATCATCGACATTCTTAGGAACAACAACCACTCTTGGTCGTCCAGGACGTTCCTCATGGTGCTGAAGTGGCCCATTTTAAATTTGGCAACCCAGTTCTTAACTGTGGAATATGAAGGGCATTGATGCCCCAATGTCTGCGAAATATCACCATGAATATCCTTTGTGGACGTTCCTTGCAGAAACAAGAATTTTATCACTCCTCTACTCTCAGTTGCTGTGAATCACATTAGACTGCACCATTTTGTTTTCCCGCATGTGTAGATCACTAATGCCATAAGCAACAAACGCAAAATTTTGAAAACATACCGTATATTAGCCACATAAGGCTTCATGTGATGTAACATTCGTTACCATAGAAACAAAAAGAGATCACAAATCCAAAGACTTATCAACAGCCCCTTGTATGCATGTGTTCTATGTATGAAGAGTTTGTCTCCTTCCTCACTGGAAGGACAATTTGAATATTTCCCAGAGGGGCATTGTAGCTACGGTATAAGTCCAATCACTGGCAGCCAGACTGGTTTGTCAGGTCTCTGTAAGGAGAATAGTCTTCCCCGTGGTCCCCACATAGCTTCTCAAAAGGCAGATCAGATACCCATAGTTTGCACTGTCGAGGGGCAATCACCCCAAAACACCGTGTCTGCAAATTGGGATTCTGATCTGGCATTAAATCCTAAGTCTTATGAACAGGCTTGTTTAAAAAGCCACTTTTGACTTTTAGGATTGCTACTTCCAATAGGTGGCGCTAGAGTTTGTCTCCTTCCTCCCTGGAAGGACAATTTGCAGAAACATTGGTTAAACATGCAGACATCTGAATAAAAATAAGACCTCAGAATCAAAGGACTGGCATAAGCATCATGTCTCGTATAAAGCCTCCACATTTATGTCTCATTCATTAAAGACTCAGATTAATTCAGCTTCTATTTGGGAAAGATAAATGTATCTGAACAGGAGCGGACATACCATTAATGTAACTTGTGCAGCCACAAAGGGGCCCACAACGTAAGGGGGCCCAATACTATCTCTAAAGTCAGTGGAATGGTGCATTATGCTGAGCTATTAAATTGCAATGGGCCCTTGTTCTGTTCTTGCACAGGGCCCTCTGCTGTCTGTGTCCACCACTGTATCTGAGCAGATAGCAATGATAAGGACAATTTGCTGACACAAGGTATTCTAAAGGTAATATATTTCACTTTGCTTCAGGGCAATTAACACTTGAATACATCTGTTTTTAAGATTTTAAGTTCTAGAAATGCAGAAATGCTGAGATCCAAGCCTCACTCACTCCATGGTGGCAAATAAATTCACTGAAATGTGTACTAATAAAACTATTACATAGCGTCAGCATTTATATTAAAAAAAAAAAGGGACCACACTATGATTTCCTGCATGTTCTACATGGCCAAACAGTTCTCAAAATGTAGTAAATAAATGAATATATATTGTCACATACACTGTGTGCAGAATTATTAACCAATTTGTATTTTTGATTAATTTTATTATTGAACAACTACAGGGCCAAAAGGTTAATAAACCTGAATATTTAACAAAGTAAAAGTGAGATTTTGTCTTTCTTAGGAAAATATCAATATACACAATTATTATGTGTTATTCTCACGGGTTGAGCACTGTATTAGTGGCTCCACTGGACTGAAGGTACCATTCACTTGCCTGGGGAAGTGAACTGGATTGGCCACCGAGTCTTCATTACTTCATTACTGCCACGTGGAGAAGGCAGCAGATAAGCAGCCGGCAGAGGACAGCTCCAGGGGATCTGAGCTACCCCAGCAGCTGCGCAACGGACACAGTTCAGTTTCTGGTGGCAGCGACAGCAGGCAGAGTCTGGGATCTGTCCAGGACGGATGGGTGCGGCGGCAGCGACCGGCATGGATACTTGCAGTGGCGGGTATCGTGATAGTCGGCCTGCGTGGATAGTAGCGGCAGCAGCAGATCAGCAAACAGGCACAGCACTTAAATATAAACAAATGTCAGCAGCAGCACTCAGCACAATGTTAGCAGCAGCACTCAGCACAATGTCAGCAGCAGCACTCAGCACAATGTCAGCAGCAGCATAAAGGGACCTGTAAACTAGCAACGTATCTAACTCATTGCCCAGGCACCTCCCAAAGGGCAGAGATGCCTTAAGTATCTAAAGCCTCTCAGATAACCTGAGAGGCATTTCCAGGTTATGGTATGCTGGCCGTTTAAGAACAGGTGTGGCTGTGCGTGAGCCATTTGGGCAGAACCAGGAAGTCTGTGAGATGTACACAGCCTCCAGGAGACAGCAACATGGGCCAAGGACGGGGCTACCACCACAAGACAGCCAGATGGATGATAGGGCTGACATCCCTGCCAGGGGAGAGCGGCAGGACAGTGCGGGGATGCCATTATGGGCGCCGCATTATCAAAGTAAATGAAAACCGTAAATTTCCCATCTCATTGTTTATTTTCATCTTTAAAAGGGAGGATAATAATCAAACAACTCAACAACTCAATGTACAAAAATATATATTCTGGCATTTCAAAAAAATATCAGTAGCTGCCCATCTTTTTAATAACAGTAATAAAGCTCCAACTATGGAGGCTGTCAGTTTCTTATTCTGTTGACTATCAACATTTTGGGCAGCACCAATCACAGACTCCCAGACCCTGCTCAGAGGGGTGACTGTTTTCCTTCACTGTAAAATCCCAGCTGTGACCTCAGGTGAACTCATTGGACTCAATTCCGGGTTACCGGGTTAGGAGATGTACGCATGTTAAGTATTTAGTTGTAGATACTTGCACCAAATCTGCATCTCCTGGCAAAGGAATGCACTGAAACTACATGCATTTTTTTATGCGGTTTTGGTGTGGTTTTTTGCAAGGAGATTAAAATTTGGTGCAGAAATGTCTGCAACCAAATGCTCAAAGTGCGCACATCGCCTAATCCAGTAATCCAGCATTGAATTCAATGAGTTCATCTGAGGTGAGGTCAATGTGTTCACCTGAGGTCACAACTGGAGTACCGTGGGAACCCCATCTGTGTTGTAAAGGGAACTCACTGATGTCACCACTCACAACTGTGGCTCCATCAGTATGTCCCTGACGCTGCAGTAAACAGTCAAATTTTCTAATGTGACCACACACTCCAACCTCAGATGTAGCAGGATCGTCATGGGAAGTGGAAGTGTAGATACATCGGACCTGCAGGGGTGTTTTAGGGGTTAATACATTGGAGAAAGAGGGTATTTTTTGTTTATTTTTTTAAATAAAGGACTTTTCTTTGTCTTTTGTGTTTTTTTATTTTGACTTACTGGGTTAATACTTGGGGGGTCTCATAGACCCTCCATTATTGACCTCAGGCTTGATGACAGCTGTTATTTTTTAACAAATCACAGTTGTCATTAACCCTTTATATTACCCTGATTGCCACCACACCATATGAGTCAGGTAAAGTGCCGGTATTCATGCATCTAATGGATGCGCCAATTGTTTGGCGGCTGCAGGCTGTTATTTTTAGGCTGGGGAGGGCCCAATAACCATGGGTCCCCCAAACCTGAGAATACCAGCCATCAGCTGTCCGTTTTAGCTTGGCTGGGTATCAAAATTTTGAGGGATCTTAAAACTTTTTTTTAAATTATTTATTTAAATATTTTTTTTAAAAATTGATGGGATCACTCATATTTGATACATTGCTAAGATAAAGCATGTGGCTACAGCCACCAGCTGTCTGCTTTATCTGCACTGGGTATGAAAATACTGGGGAACGTGCGCCATTTTTTCAAATTACATAGTTGCATAGGTTCAACCTTAATTTATTTACAGTGCCTACAAGTAGTATTCAACCCCCTGCAGATTTAGTAGGTTTGATAAGATGCAAATAAGTTAGAGCCTGCAAACTTCAAACAAGAGCAGGATTTATTAACAGATGCATAAATCTTACAAACCAACAAGTTATGTTGCTCAGTTAAATTTTAATAAATTTTCAACATAAAAGTGTGGGTCAATTATTATTCAACCCCTAGGTTTAATATTTTGTGGAATAACCCTTTTTTGCAATTACAGCTAATAATAGTCTTTTATAAGACCTGATCAGGCCGGCACAGGTCTCTGGAGTTATCTTGGCCCACTCCTCCATGCAGATCTTCTCCAAGTTATCTAGGTTCTTTGGGTGTCTCATGTGGACTTTAATCTTGAATTCCTTCCACAAGTTTTCAATTGGGTTAAGGTCAGAAGACTGACTAGGCCACTGCAACACCTTGATTTTTTCCCTCTTGAACCAGGCCTTGGTTTTCTTGGCTGTGTGCTTTGGGTCGTTGTCTTGTTGTAAGATGAAATGACGACCCATCTTAAGATCCTTGATGGAGGAGCGGAGGTTCTTGGCCAAAATCTCCAGGTAGGCCGTGCTATCCATCTTCCCATGGATGCGGACCAGAGGGCCAGGCCCCTTGGCTGAGAAACAGCCCCACAGCATGATGCTGCTACCACCATGCTTGACTGTAGGGATGGTATTCTTGGGGTCGTATGCAGTGCCATCCAGTCTCCAAACGTCACGTGTGTGGTTGGCACCAAAGATCTCGATCTTGGTTTCATCAGACCAGAGAACCTTGAACCAGTCTGTCTCAGAGTCCTCCAAGTGATTATGAGCAAACTGTAGACGAGCCTTGACATGACGCTTTGAAAGTAAAGGTACCTTATGGGCTCATCTGGAACGGAGACCATTGCGGTGGAGTACATTACTTATGGTATTGACTGAAACCAATGTCCAGACTGCCATGAGATCTTCCCGGAGCTCCTTCCTTGTTGTCCTTGGGTTAGCCGTGACTCTTCGGACAAGCCTGGCCTCGGCACGGGTGGAAACTTTCAAAGGCTGTCCAGGCCGTGGAAGGCTAACAGTAGTTCCATAAGCCTTCCACTTCTGGATGATGCTCCCAACAGTGGAGACAGGTAGGCCCAACTCCTTGGAAAGGGTTTTGTACCCCTTCCCAGCCTTGTGACCCTCCACGATCTTGTCTCTGATGGCCTTGGAATGCTCCTTTGTCTTTCCCATGTTGACCAAGTATGAGTGCTGTTCACAAGTTTGGGGAAGGTCTTAATTAGTCAGAAAAGGCTGGAAAAAGAGATAATTAATCCAAACATGTGAAGCTCATTGTTCTTTGTGCCTGAAATACTTCTTAATACTTTAGGGGAACCAAACAGAATTCTTGTGGTTTGAGGGGTTGAATAATAAATGACCCTCTGAATAAAATTTTCACAATTTAAAAAAAAAAAAAGAAAGAAATAACATTCTTTTTTGCTGCAGTGCATTTCACACTTCCAGGCTGATCTACAGTCCAAATGTCACAGTGCCAAGTTAATTCCGAATGTGTAAACCTGCTAAATCTGCAGGGGGTTGAATACTACTTGTAGGCACTGTATTTACTTTTACACTCCACTTCATGGACCGTGACATCTACTGTGACTGCAATCGCAGATGACGGCACAGAGGGAGGAGGGGGTACCAGGACTGTAACCAAAATCACAGATACTGTTACAGAGGGTGGGAGGGGGAAGCAGTGCATATTCATGAACTTTAATGATGGGACCTGGATGCAGTGTGACAGCCGCGAGAAAACTTAAGCGGGCTTTAAACACTACGATATTTCTAGCGATAGCTAGCGATATCGTACACAAAAGCACCTGCCCCCGTCGTGCATGCGATATCGTGTGATCGCTGCCGCAGCGAACATTATCGCTATGTCAGCGTCACAAGCGCTTACCTGGTCGGCGTCGGCGCTGTGACTGCAGAACAATCCCTCCCTCAAGGGGGAGCTGCGTTCGTCATCACGGCGACGTCACCGTGACGTCACTAAGCGGCCGGCCAATCAAAGCTGAGGGGCGGAGATGAGCGGGATGTAACATCCCGCCCACCTCATTCCTTCCTGATTGTGGGCAGGATGCAGGTAAGGTGAGGTTCCTCGCTCCTGCGGTGTCACACACAGCGATGTGTGCTGCCGCAGGAACGAGGAACAACATCTTTAAACAACCATTAACAATTTTTGGTTTTAGGACGACCTCTCCATGGTGAACGATTTTCACCACTTTGGAGGACGTTTAAGGTCGCTGGTAAGTGTTACACGCTGCAATACCGTTAATGACGCCGGATGTGCGTCACTAACAACGTGACCCCGACGATAAAACTTTAACGATATTGTAGCGTGTGAAGCACCCTTTAGTGTCATTCTCCTGCTTTAATGACGACACTTCATTTTTTTCCCCTTGCCTTCCATTCACAGTAATGTCAGTAGAAAAATGGCTAAGGCATTGCTGTGATTGGCAAGCAATCTCTGCATGTATAGCTGCTCAAAATCAGATGGCAAACATGTGGGGAGGAGACTCGAAACTCGCAAGGCGAATACCAAATGCTCATTGAGTAACGGATATCAAGAATTCCATAATATTTGTGCGAGTATCAAATATTGCTGAGTATATTCACTCATCACTAACCCTAATACTGTCTTTTATGTCCCCATACACCAATGTGCCTGGATTGCGTGACACTGGTCCCGGACTAGTTCCAATACACACACTCTGGGATTAAACGTTTTATTAAAACTTACAGTACAAATGCTTAGGTATAATCATCATGAATTAGCCTCTGTGCTCCAAAATCTTATATATATATATATATATATATATATATATATATATATATATACAGTACTGACCAAAAGTTTGGACACACCTTCTCATTCAAAGAGTTTTCTTTAGTTTCATGACTCTGAAAATTGTTAATTAACATTGAAGGCATCAGAACTATGAATTAAAACATGTCGAATGAAATACTTAACAAAAAAGTGTGAAACAACTGAAAATATGTCTTATGTTCTAGGTTCTTCAAAGTAGCCACCTTTTGCTTTGATTACTGCTTTGCACACTTTTGACATTCTCTTGATGAGCTTACAGAGGTAGTCACCAGAAATGGTTTTCCAACAGTCTTGAAGGAGTTCCCAGAGATGCTTAGCACTTGTTGGCCCTTTTGCCTTCACTCTGCGGTCCAGCTCACCCCAAACCATCTCAATTGGGTTCAGGTCTGGTGACTGTGGAGGCCAGGTCATCTGGCGTAGCATCCCATCACTCTCCTTCTTAGCCAAATAGCCCTTACACAGCCTGGAGGTGTGTTTGGGGTCATTGTCCTGTTGAAAAATAAATGATAGTCCAGCTAAACGCAAACCGGATGGAATAGCACGCCGCTGCATTATGCTGTGGTAGCCATGCTGGTTCAGTATGCCTTCAATTTTGAATAAATCCCCACCAGTGTCACCAGCAAAGCACCCCCACACCATCACACCTCCTCCTCCATGCTTCACGGTGGGAACCAGGCATGTAGAGTCCATCCGTTCACCTTTTTTACAAAGACACGGTGGTTGGATCCAAAGATCTCAAATTTAGACTCATCAGACCAAAACACAGATTTCCACTGGTCTAATGTCCATTCCTTGTGTTCTTTAGCCCAAACAAGTCTTTTCTGCTTGTTGCCTGTCCTTAGCAGTGGTTTCCTAGCAGCTATTTTACCATGCAGGCCTGCTGCACAAAGTCTCCTCTTAATAGTTGTTCTAGAGATGAGAAGGTGTGTCCAAACTTTTAGTCTGTACTGAATGTAAATGTAAATCACATACTTACGGTTTCATGATCTCCCACTCTCACTGCCGGCACCAGAGAATCCTGACACCCCGCTGATAGAATTCAAGTTTCTAAAGTGACTGCAGACTTTCATCTCAAACCTGGACAAACTCAAGCTCCTAACATAAATAAAAACATACTAACCCTTAACTTGTCAGATTCCACAATATTTTATTAACATAGCTATGTATCGTAAACTTACAAGCTATGTATTGTTACAAGTGTACAGGATCAGAACTAATAACAGCGCAGGAATATATCACCAGAAGTACAGAAATAAATAATTAGAACCCCCAGCAGTACAGAAACACAGCATCATAACCCTCATCAGTACAGAAATACATGACAGAAGTCTCAACAGTACAGATGTACATAACTAGAACCAATCACTGACATGGACAGCTAAAAAAGGGCTGAAATTTGCATAACAAACACAGTGACAGGTTTGTACTGGCCATCTGACAATTGCTAGATGGGTTGATATGTACACTGGGCCACCCTGACACTTGGTATCTAGCAGTATATTGAGCAGTGCTGGCTGGAGAAGGGAAGGTGTGTGCTAAGTGAGTTCTGTTTTATAGGTTGCAGCAATGCATGATGGAGTTTGTAGTATTAGCACACTGTAACCCTAAGGAGTGGAGATGATGGATGTAAACATCAGAGCTTCTCCTGGCAGATACCATGTGATGTTACTAGCATGATAAAAGGTTTATATTATGATAATAAGAGTATGGATGCAGTTAATGGCACATAATAGCATAACTGACGAATAAAAAATGAAATGAGTTAGGGCGGTGGATAACTTCTTTAAAGTAGTGGACAACAATTTTAACTCCCATTTTTTTCACGTGTGCGTGCGTGTGTGTTTGTGTGTAAAAATGTAGAGATGTTTATACTTATCCCAGGAAACCACTGTGAGGTCCAGAAAGAAAAAAAGTCTAAAAGTGTTGTAAAGTAATAAGGTGTTTATTTGTCCCATTGATAATTCAGCCAGAAGTTTCATTTGTCAGCTGAGAGCTAATAAAACTGATATCCAGTACTTGTAGACAAATAGTTGTATACATCTGGCTCTATCTATATGATCAACCAGCAGTTCATGTATGTATGTATAGTTGGCCCAATGGGACTCATATGGAATCACTTTAATGTCTACACCTACAATACCTTATGTGAATATTAAAATCTTAATTTGTTGGCTTTTTGAGTCATTGGGATTTATGACAAACACCTACTATTTAAGATGCTTTCAGTATTTGTTAACACTTGGAAGCCTGAAAGGGGTTTTCCACTACTTTTCACCTCCTTGCCATATATCATAGCTCTTCAAAACAATACTTTTGGAAATATACTTGTATTGGATGTATAGCTTCCATGTACGCATTTTAGCAGGGATCACATAGTATTGGACTGCTATGCAGGTTCTTTTTCCTCCTCTGACACTTCCTTTGTTGGCACAGGAATCAGACCAAGTGAAAAGTAGTTCTCACTTGGCTCCTGATGGTGTGTGTAAATGTTTTGGTGGGAATCACAATTAGTCTGCCTCACAAGCTGAGATGACAGTATCATTCAGCAGTAACAGGGGCTGACACCTTTGCTTTTGAAATGTAGGTCATAGCAGTTCACTATTATGAAATCCAATCACTGATGTGGACAGCTGAAAAGCGCCAAAATTTGCTTAACACTGTGGCAGGGCTGTACTAGCCATCTGGCAATTGCCAGATGAGCTGGTCCCTACCCTGGGCTGCTCTAAAACTTGGTGTATCTCAATATGTTCAGAAACACAGGATGGAGAAGGGAGGGGGTGAGCTAAGTGCTGGATCAAAGGCTACTGCATTACATGATGGAACTTGTAGTAACAGAGCATAGTAAGCTTGGGGAGAGGAGGGGATGGATGTAAAAATCAGAGTTGCTGCTGGCAGACACCAAGATATGCTGTCTGCATTATAAAAGGCTTATTTCACTATAATAGGAGTACGGATGCATTTAGTGGCACATAATAGCACGATTGATTAATAAAAAATTGAATGAGTTAGGATAGTGGATAACTTATTGAAGTATTATTCTATTAATGTTATTTTTTTCTATGTCAAAAAAATAATATGTCCTCATAACCATATATGTTTATTATTTAAAGAGATGTTACAGAATACAAAAGCAACCAAGTGAAACCTCTATGACACAAGTGGATTGACACTGAATTAACCAGGTTATGAGCCCAAGGAACCTTCGTTTCTTTATTCTTAAAGGGGTTGTGTCATCTTTTTAAATGATAATTGTAACTTCGAGAAACGCTTTTTATTTGCAGACTCAAAGTGTTGGAGAGAGATTACAACTGCACTCACTGTGTTTGCCTATAATTGCTGTTTGCACTGCCCAGATGACTCTAAAGGGGGCTTTACACGCTACGACATCGCTAATGCAAACTCGTTGGGGTCACGGAATTGGTGACGCACATCCGGCCGCATTAGCGATGCCGTTGCGTGTGACACCTATGAGCGATTTTGCATCGTCGCAAAAACTTGCAAAATCGCTCATCGGTGACATGGGGGTCCATTCTCAAAAATCGTTACTGCAGCAGTAACGAAGTTGTTCCTCGTTCCTGCGGCAGCACACATCGCTCCGTGTGACACCGCAGGAACGAGGAACCTCTCCTTACCTGCCTCCCAGCCGCTATGCGGAAGGAAGAGGGTGGGCGGATGTTACGTCCCGCTCATCTCCGCCCCTCCGCTTCTATTGGGCGGCGGTTCAGTGACGCAGCTGTGACGTCGCTGTGACGCTGAACAAACTGCCCCCTTAGAAAGGAGGCGGTTCGCTGGTCACAGCGACGTCGCCGGGCAGGTAAGTAGTGTGACAGGTCTGGGCGATGTTGTGCGGCACGGGCAGCAATTTGCCCGTGTCGCACAACAGATGGGGTCGGGTACCCACACTAGCGATATCGGTACTGCATGCGTCCTGCGACCCCAGCATAATCTATGAAGATTATGCAGGAGACGTGCGCACGTTGCGTATTAGAGTGCAGCACTTCGGCTGCTGCCCAAAGCGCGCGTTCTAAAAAGTGACATGTCACTTCTTTCCTGCGCTCTGCATGCAGTCCCTGCTCTGTCTATGGGAGGGGTGCACTCAGAGCGCATGAAATCGGCTTTTTTTTCTTTTCATAACCGGACTCTTTCTGCAGCGATTTGAAGCGCACGTGTGCTGTTCAAATCGCTGCAGAAATTTCTGCAGGGACAAACGCTACGTGCGCACATAGCCTTAAGGGGGCTTTACACGCTGCGACATCGCTAATGCGGAGTCGTTGGGGTCACAGAATTTGTGACGCACATCCGGCCGCATTAGCGATGACGTAGCGTGTGACACCGATAAGCGATTTTGCATCGTTGCAAAAACGTGCAAAATCGCTCATCGGCGACATGGGGGTCCATTCTTAAAAATCGTTACTGCAGCAGTAACGAAATTGTTCCTCGTTCCTGCGGCAGCACACATCGCTCCGTGTGACACCGCAGGAACGAGGAAGCTCCCCTTACCTGCCTCCCGGCCGCTATGAGGAAGGAAGGAGGTGGGCGGGATGTTACGTCCCGCTCAGCTCCGCCCCTCCGCTGCTATTGGGCGGCGGTTCAGTGACGCTTCAGTGACGTCGCTGTGACGCCGCAGGGACCGCCCCCTTAGAAAGGAGGAGGTTCGCCCGTCACAGCGACGTCGCCGGACAGGTAAGTATGTGTGACGGCTCTGGGCGATGTTGTGCGGCACGGGCAGCGAGTTGCCCGTGTCGCGCAACAGATGGGGGCGGGTACCCACACTAGCGATATCGGGACCGATATCGCAGTGTGTAAAGTAGCCTTTAGACAGCAGTTACAGGGAGAACAAAACTTAATTTTCTCTCTGTAGCCCTGTTACCAGTAAGCCAGCTTCACAAGGTTGAAATGCTATTTATTTGCACATTACTGCTATATATACAGGTAAATAGCATTTCTCGATGTGAAAGATTCCCTTTAAGTTGGTAAAATTGCAGTCCTGTTAAAAACAAGCAACTTTGCAGTTTTATTCTTATTTAAAAAAAGCTATATTTTCTAGAAAAGAGGGATTTTAAATGTTATGGTTTGCTGTTCATTGCCAACATTACCAGCCAGTCTATCAGAGTATAGGTAGCTTTTTGCTGGATTTTAATATTTCACCTTTTAGACCCAGCAGATGCTCACCTTCCACCCAGCTGCTGATCATCAGTATTCTCTTAGCGTTTAAAAACTCACTTTTTCCCTGGATTGGTGCTCGTGATATTTTTCAGTTCATTTTAGCTCTTGTTGCACGCAACTTGTTGGCTTGCTCTCAGCTATAGTATCATTGCTGAAGCTTTGCTGAACTCCTGCCTGTGTCATCAGTGGATAAGTAGTTCATGGTTTTTCCTCCGTGTGTCCTCCTTGTGTCTTCCTTTAGTGTTTAGTGGGGTTGACGAAGAGCTCATCCCACTTGTTCCCTATTTAGGGTCAGGGATCACTATGTCCTCTTTCCCTAGTCGCAGGGGTCCCCTTCCCTTTCCGCTCACTTGGTACTTCCTTGTACCTAGCGCGACAAGTGCTGACATCTTGCTCAAAGGCGAGGAGACAGATGAAGGGCGCTGATTACTCATGGTGCTGGTGTAGCGCCCTACTGGGCAGGTATTTTAATCTACTCATTGCCAGGGAGGCAGATCCTCTGCGTCATCATGTGGTGGCCTGGCCCAATTCCATTGCCCCGAGGTGTACAGAAAGAAGGGTGGAGGGTGGTAGGAAGGAAAGAGGTGGTAGTTGGAGGTGGAGGATGGGGGTGATGGTGAGGAAAGTCTTTTAATATCGTGACGCCACCTGTGGTACGCGGCCAGGGATGGGGGCCGCTGCTGTGGGTGCTGCTCTCTGGGACTGATGGTGAGGGTCACAGCCGGGATGGTTTTGTTCCCCACAGGCGAAGCGGGATTACCCCAGGGAGCGTGATGGAGGACACATGGAGGTGGTGGTAGTCCTCGTTGGCGCCGCAACTCTGGGCAACAGTGCCGGTAAAGTGGAGCCAGAGACAGGGGCTGCCGTGTCAGGTGTTTTACTCACAAGTAGTTTAGGCGCTGCCCCAGAGTACCGATCTCCTCCACAATGGGCTCCAGGCGATCCCGGATCCGTGACAGGTCAAGTACGTTGTGTGTGTCAGCCTGTAAGCCCTTTCCTTCTTTGATGCACTAAGTATCAGACCCCCGTGGCGTGAAACACTTGGGTATCCCGGTGTCAGTAAAGTGTCCCGCGGTTCCGTTGTGGGGCCGGTCGTGGACCTCAGCCCCGGATCCTATATGCTATTTGGCTGCAGTGGGACGGGTCCGGTGACTTTTCTAGCCGATTCCCGCGACCCTTGCAGAGTTGGTAGAGAACGTGAAGTATATCTGCTCTAGGGTTCTGTACCCTGACAGCACCGTTCCTGAGGAAGCCGCCACCTGCTTCTCCCCCAGTGACCATGTTGAACGCCCTGGTCCACAGAGCTGCTCGCAGCACGTCCGCTCTGCTCAGTGTCTGATGCTGTTCTCCTCTTTTGTAGTTGTGTTGTGTGTTCCAAGCTGTTGCCCCCAGCCGCTGCCACCGGCTGGTTCACTACTCTCACTAGGTCAACCTACTATTCCCAGTGTGTGCTCCTGACTCCCCCTGGTGGTTGTGTGCTGCCCCTGCAGCGGATCGAACTGCTCGGATCTGGGGGTGGTGATTACTCATGGCTCGAGGGTCTCCGGACCCGGGGGCTAGGGGCCATACTCAAATGTAAAAGGGGGTTATTTACAGGGGAGAGGTATAGTTCATGATGCCACCCGTGGTGTACGGTAATTGGGAGTACCGCTGCTGCCATTGGGAGTACCCGGAGTGACGGAGTGAGGCACCAAGATGACGTTGCCCTCCACGGGTAGGGGTAGGCCCCGGGACTCTGGATAGAGATGAGGGGTTGCAGTGCAGGGGTCAGTCGGGTATTCACTCAGCAATGAAGCAGACTCTGACAACAGGGTAAACCAAGTCTCTGGCTGCCATTGCCTCTCGAGGGGAGCTCATCTGGGTCCCATCCCCTGCAGCACTGCCGGTGGTCTGTAACCTGCCTCCTGGCACCAGTTTAAATTGTCCGTTGTGGCCCGTTAGCTGTGGCTAAATGAATGAGCCTGGGATTTTGGTGGGTCGCTTGCTAGGAAAACCCTATCCCCCTCGTTGCGCTAGTGCCCTGTTCTCCACAGGTTAATTGCCGGGTCGCCTGAAGCTTCTCCCCGACCTAGGGTCCGTGTACCCTGACATGCCTTCGGTCCCGGACTGGTGATAGGACCAGGCTGCTGTGCGTCCTCCTTGACGGGCTCCAGGCACCTAGCCTCAATCCCCTGCGACCGGGGGTCCGACTCCTCTAGGTCCAGACCACAGTCTGCGACCTAGTTTACTTCTCCCCTGGGAGCTCCAACTCCCAGCTTCCTCAGAGCTCCTCATAGCTCGAGGGCTACCACTGAACTGACTTGACACCTCCCACCTCCCTGCCTGACCCCTAGGTGGGCGGCCCTATTCCTGCTTAAGCAGCCCACTGGTGTGCCTGACTGGTGTGGTGCAAGATGTATCTAGGATTTATGAACGCTGGTTGAGGCAGTACCGCAGGTTAGGTTCCCAGAACCATGGGGGTTTGAGTCATGCACGGGAAGAGCAGATTGTGCAGAACCCTGTGACGACCTGAATAGTCCAGGGCGTCACAGTTGCGTCTCCCTGACCCTGAGTCCCCGGTTCCAGTGGATCGGGGAGCCCCTGGTGCGGTGGCATCCTGTAAACCCACCGCTGTAGTGACCCCCTACTGTGATCCGACCCTGGCCCGGTCCCCACTGGGGAGGGCACCCACTGTTACTGTATGTGTGAGTGGAAACCGGTAGCGACCTTTCTTGGACCCAGGATAAGTACTACACACTAATGGAGGTGCAGTACCCTGTGGCGCCTGAAGCCTCAGGGGTGCCACACTGGCTTGTCATAACAATGTCATAGGGGGCCCTGGGAACACAACTTCAGACATAGCTGGTGCAGCAGCTGCACTGGAGGTGAGTATAGGCTTACTGTACAGTATTTATTTTTACGGGGGCAAACAAAGTAGGGTTGTCCAAGTATTGTACATACCCTTTAACATTAACTTCTGCTTCTGTCCATTTAATTATTTTCTTTATGGTGTCCATTACTCTTCTTTATGGCCTTCGTGATCCATTACCTTAAGGGAACCAGTACTTCTATTATTGGGGATATGTTTCTATTTAAAAAGGATTTGTCACCACTTCAAAAGTGACCAGTTTTTGCTCCTCTTGTTTTATTCCTGCTGCTCCCCTCAGCATTCTGTTTTTATTAGTTGTTTTTTAAGAGTATAAGTGTACCGCCCCTAGCAGCGGTTGAACCGCTCGGATCCGGGTGTCGCTACTCGTGGCTCGAGGGTCTCCGGACCCGGGGGCTCGGGATCACTCTTAAATGTAAAAGGGGGTTATGTACAGGGAATGTATAGTTCGGGACGCCACCTGTGGTGTGCGGTAATAGGGAGTACTGCCACTGCAAATGTGAGTACCGGGGTTGATGAAACTGGGCAGCTAGATGGCGTTTTCCCTCAATGGGTAGGGAAGGCCCCGGGACTCTGGATGGTGGGATGGATTGCAGGGGAAGCGCAGGCTTGCTGGTAGCAGGGGCTTGTCAGGTACTCACTCAGAAGGAAAGCAGACGCTGACAACGTTGTAAACCAAGTCTCTGGATGCCGCTGCCCTCTTGGGGGAAGCTCATCCGGGTCCTGTTTTCCTGCAGCTCTGCCTGATAGTCCGGATCCTGCCTCCGTGCACAGTAATTTAGTAGTGTTAAATTGGCCCGTAAGCTTGGAACTGTCCGGGTCCCGCTCCCTGCTATGGGTAGCAGAGGCGCTTGCTCTCAGGGGCTCACGCTTGGGATTTCATTGGGCTGCTTTGCTTGGAAAGCCCTATCCCCCTCGTTGCGCTAGTGCCCCCGATCTCTGAGCTTCGTGGTAACAGTCCGTAAAGGCCCTGTCCTCCGCAGGTTAATTGTCGGGTTGCTTGAAGCCTCTCCCCGACCTAGGGTCCAGTACCCCGACGTTCATTCAGCCCTAGTCCGGCTATTGTACTGCAGCTGCCGACCGTCCTCCTAGACTCAGCCTGGCACCGAGTTCCAATATCCCGCAACCGGGTAGCTGACTCCTCCGGGTCCAGACTACAGTCTGCAACCCAATCTACTTCTCCCATGGGAGCTCCAACTCCCAGCTTCCTTGAGTTCCTAACTGCTCGAGGGCTACTACAGACTGACTTGTCACATCCCACCTCCCTGCCTGACCCCTAGGTGGGCGGCCCTATTCCAGCTTAGCAGCCCACTGGTGTGCCCGAAAGGGTGTGGTGCAAGGTGTAACTAGGATTTGTGTGTGCTGATGGAGGCAGTACTGCAAGGTGGGACCCAGAACCATGGGGAGTTGAGTCCCACACTGGGAGATAAAGAGCATGCAGTACCCTGTGACGACCTGACTAGTCCAGGGGCGTCACATAAGTCCCAGAGATATTTGCCTTTTTATTGAACGCTAATTTTTATAGACATGCCCCCAGAGAATCCCGTGAGTCACACCCCATTGGTAAACACCAAAAAAAAATTGCAACAAATAAATTGGTATCCCTGGAGCCGTTTGGCGGATGAAAAAAACTACAAAATTAAAAACAACAAATTACTCAGGGAAGCATCAGCAATTAAACAAGAGCATAAACTAGCCACTTCTGAACTAGTGACAAGTCCTCTCTTTACTTTTTATCATTCTCTTTTTGTGCAGAGCCTTGTTTACTGCTGTTGCTTTCTTTCTACCAAGTCTTCTTGCTGATGTTTTGTATAGTGTCTAATTGTATTCTTTTTAAAGGAACTTAAAAAGGACCAATCAGCAGGATTTTGCTATATGAAGTAAAGGCAGAGCCATACTGGCACTAGGATGCTGAATCCAGGCATACCTGAAAGATCAGATGCTTGGTTGATTAAATATCTTTAATCAAAATTGCAGAAAAACACTGCACTTTGATTGATGTGTGCAACATGGGGTGGTCTCTGTGGGTCGGGTACTAGTCTTTATTCCTCTTCCTCCGGCGTACTCCTGTCTTGCCCCCTTTTCTCTATTTGTATATTGCTTGCTGTTGTTGGCGGTGCGTGCGTATTGCCACAGTACTCAGGTCTTCATTAAAAGTCACCGGATTCCACGCATGGCGCGTGCACAAATTATTTTTTTTTATGTCAGCTCATATGCCGATGCTTCTCATAGTCTTCACCGCAGTGTGTTCAATAAAATGGCCCCGGAGATCGCAGTACATGCATGTGTGGACTCCGGCGCCATTTTAAAGAAGACCTGAGTACTTGTGGCAATGTGCACGCGCCGCTAACAATAGTAATGGAGATGCGGCACAAAATTCAAAGAAAAAAAAGGGGGCATGCCAGGAGGACGCCAGAGGGAGAGGAAGAAATGCGAGGAACCGACCCATAAAGACCTGTCCATGTTGCACACAAAGTGTTTTTCTGCAACTTTGATTAAAAATCTTTAATCAAGCAAGTCTGAGCTTACCCGTCACTGGGCCGCGGTTCTTTTCCTGGGTTGCTGCGGTGGCCTTGCCTGATTCCGTGATACCGGCAGTGTCAATAAAGATGGGGATGATGGGAGTAGTTGTTCGTGACGCCATCTGTGATTTGTGGCCAATTATTAGCAGCCGCTGCGGGACTTCTCTCTCTGCTGGGGCGGATGGTGATGCAGTTCGGGTGTTGCAGCTCTCTACAGGTAGAGCTAGTCCCCAGGGAGGATGATGGTGGTGGTAGTCGCCTACCACCGAAGGGACTCAAGGTTGAGAGCGCCAACAGTGATGGGACAACACAGAGGGGGGGTGCATTTCAAGTTCCTTACTCGCTGGAAGGACTCTGCCGTTGGAGCGGAGTCCTACTCTGTGATGGACTTCATCCGATATCGGATACTTTGGAGGTTGGGGTCGATGTTTCCCTCTGTGGGTCACCTTTCGATGGTTTCCCTCCACCCCAGCTCCTGGGTCGTGGAACGGGTCACGGGTGCTTTCTGCACTCCCCGCGAACCCTGGGATCCCCCTTCTTTCCGAAGAACCCGGGACGAGCTTCCAGCTTCAGACCACGAGCTCCAAACTGTCCGTGTCTTTGCTTGTTCTAGGGTCTCCGCAGACGCCTGCTGCGTCTGAAGGTTTCTGCCAGACTGCCTTGTGTGTGAGATGGCTCCTAACTTCCTTTGTTGGTGCCCCGCCTCCCAGGTTGCTGAATTAGTGGGCAAGAGGTCCCATTCCTCACGATGGCCACCCCAGTACCGTAGCCCAGTTCCAGTGGAAGAGCTCCCGTGTTTATGTGTTGGATGAGTGAATTTGGTGGTGGTTACCGGTGACGACCTCTTTCGTATCCAAGATGAATACTGTACCTCGGGTGAGGTACAGTACCCTGTGGCGTCTGAAGCCGCAGGGGTGCCACACAAGCATCGTATCTTTCTATAACAGGTATGCCAGGTATGCCTGGATTTAGCATTTTAATACCTGTATGGCACTACATTTACCTCATATAGCAAAATCCTGCTGGTTGGTACTCTCTAAAAGGTTGTTTCCTCAATATTGAAAGATTCTGGAAATGCAACTTTTCAGCACTTTTCTTCTGCTTTTCCTCCTGTTCCTGCCTGGAGTAAGGTTGCTGACTGAGTTTTCAATTCAGCTCATTTAAATAATCTGTGACTTTTCAAAGAATTTGCGACACAAAAATAAAATGCATTTTTGATTTTACGCCACATTTATGTAGTGTCTGTGCCACTTTGAAGAATATGGGGCAAGACAAAAAAAGAAAAGTGACTTCAATATATTGCAAATGATGAAACGGCGAACATGCCTCATGATTAATCCTTACCGAAAATGACACTGCAACATCATATATTAATCGTAGGGGACTCATTGCGCAGTATTGTATATACAGACATCACAGACAGCGGCAGCCCCGACATGTTAATGTGTCGTGTGCAGCATGTAGTAGTGTGATAGCGCTCAGTGCCATATTCCCCTCAACAACTTTCATCCATCGCTAAGCACAAATAAATGGCTCGTATTGTTTTTCATAGGCCGGCCTTTGGTTTAGATGATACTCTCATCTCCACTAAGCGCTCACAAATGTGCCAGAAGATCTTTTTTAGTTACTGCAAATAAAACGTATCTGACATATATACATAAAGCCTGCATGTGCGTAATAAACATGTCTAGACCGTAGACTTGCTTTTTTCTCTCTTTTATAGGTTCTCTGCATTATGGCAACATTCCACCGACATTTCTATAAAATCAGCAGCATTGGAGTAGAGAGCGGTGTGCACATTTTATGGTCCGCGGCGATGCTTATACCATCTAATACAATCTCATTTTGGAGCCTCAATGCAAATCTATTCTCCTTGAGCCCTTATTGTCTTAAAACAAAATACACATAAAACTTTTACTTCCATGGATATCATATTATCTAAACGACTTTGCCTCATGACCTCTAAATTAAATATAATGTTCATAGTCTATACATGTGATGGATACTATACTGTAATGTATATATATAATTTCAGGAGAGAATTTGCATGTCATGTCTACTATGACAAATAACAATTATGAGGAGGTTATTGCTTATTTTAGGATAATACTAAAAAAATTATTTAGATTAATCCCTTACAATATTTGCATTCTGAATTGAAAAGTCTAAATTTAGTGACCCACTTATATCAGCTTCTATGTATCGCTGTTTCAATCTTTTCAGCTCTCATCAGTGCAAGATATACAGTTGCTGTATTTATTAGGGTATAGAGTAACTTGTAAATATTATGATGTGGTAGGATGGAAGTGAAGGATGGTACGAACGCCGGGTTGTGGGGGCTCTGCACTTCTTTGCCAGAGATAGTCAGTGTGTGTATATGACTTTGGGCGGGGTGTGTGACACTTACTATTTGCTTCAGGTTGGTGTCTAGCACCCCACAGCTGATCCCCATCGTAGATGCAGTAGACAAACACGTGACACCGAGTACGCTTTTCAAACTTTTAAATCAAAACTCAAACAGTTTATTCTTTCCACACCATGACAGATATGGCCTCACTTCTGACCGTTCTGCAGTTATCTGTGTGTTTGGGGTAGGTACTCTCACTTGAACTATCACTGCTATCTTGGATCTAGTCTGCAAGCTGCCGGGCGCCTGGATCTTCGTTCCCTCATGCTGTCTGCTTCTGGGCCCCAGACGTCCCTGAGCCCACCGAGGTGAGCCATAGGCTGCAGACCTTTAAGAGGTTACCTTAGGCTTCTGACACCATGCCACGTCTTTACTCCTTGAATCCTTCTGCAGAACTGGCCACTCACAAGGCCTGTCTTTCTAACCAACCCACTGGCCATCTGTCACTCCTCCACTATCTTAATTGACATCTAATCTACCACTGCTCTTGCCCAACCGCTAGGTCCTGCCTAGTCATTTGAGACTGGTAGCACATCTGAACCACGAGAAACTGGAAAAAAACAGATCTTGTTCTGGGGCTGCCCCAAATATTGTGAATAAGACTTTGTCTAGCTGTCCAGTTATTCTCTAGCTGTATGGCTCTGTGCTAGCTGGGTTGGAGGACCTTATGCATAGTTGACAAGGTATTCCCTGAAGAGTCACTATGACGAAACGTGTGAGGGTCATTGTAGGGGTCCAGTCTAGCATAGGTAGTTGTGGACCGTCCTTGTAAGGACGGGAGTCTTTCGGTGGCAGTATACTTGTTTGTTTTCCTAAGGAATTTTCAGGGTCAGTTGAATTTACTAAAAGCTGTGGACCCTGTCCTGGTTGGAAACACTCTGCACCCAGGCTCTTCTTGGAGTTGGCGAGACCATTCCATTGTATTTATTCAATCTTTGTATTGCATGCTGACCATTGTCACTGCAAATCATTTTGTTTTTCAGTATATAGCGTTTTTCTTTTTTGTTTTTATCGTGGAAGGACCACTGTCCTTTTTCCTTGAAGAAGAAAAAGACGCAGTTTTTTGCTATGTATGTTTTGTTCGTTTTTTTGTGTTGTTTTTGGAGTACTCTATTAGTGGCATCCTGGATGGTTATTATGTATGGTCCCATATATTACTGTCGACCATTGTTTGATCCTATGTGGCGGTGCAATTGATCTGTATAGGTCGGTGGTTAGTTCACGCAGTCCTTTCACCTGGCAGATTTAAGAAACTTTATCAAGGGGGTGTGTCCCTACATAGACGGATACTTATTGGACAATGTCAGACTATGCAGGGACACGCCTCCAACTGGTAACACCCAGCTGTCAATTTAGTCATATACAGTTAAGTCTAAGTTAAGTTAAGTTTAAGAAATATTTGGACAGTGACACAAGTTTTGGCATTATAGCTGTTTACCAAAACGTATTAACCCCTTCACCCCTGAGAGATTTTCCGTTTTTTTGTTTTTGATTTTTGCTCCCCTTCTTCCGATAGCTGTAACTTTTTTTTATTTTTCGGTCAATGTTGCCATATGAGGTTTGTTTCCTTGCAGGACAAGTTGTACTTTTAAACGAAATCATGAGTTTTACCATATAGTGTACTAGAAAAAGGCAAAAAAATTCCAAGTGAGAAAAAATGGCAAAAAAAGGTGCAATTGCATGATTTTTTTTGGGATATTATATTCACAGTGTTCCCTATATGGTAAAACTGATGTGTCCATGTGATGCCTCAGGTCTGAATGAGTTCGTAGATGTCAAACATGTATAAGTTCAGAAGTCTTTCCCCAAAAAGTGGTGCACTTTTTGCGCTATTTTCGGCGACCCGTAGCGTTCTCATTTTTTAGGATATGGGGCTCAGTCATATCTCTGTTTTTTGCATCTCGAGCTGACATTTGTAACAGTACCATTTTTGCGCAGATGCTACATTTTGATCAGCTGTTATTGTATTTTGTAACTACCAAAAAACATAAATTTAGCATTTGGTAAATGGCGTAGCGACAAAAAAATTCCAATCAGATTAATTGATTTTATATTTTGATAGACCGGATATTTCTGAATGCGGGGATACCAAATATATGTATATTTATTATTTTTTTAACCCTTTAATTTTCAATGGGGCAAATAGGGGGTGATCTGAATATTTAGGTTTTTTTTATTTTTTGAAAACTTTTTATTTTTTTTATTTACTTTTTTTTATTTATTTATTTATTTTATTTATTTATTTTTTATTTACTATACTCCCTAGGGGACTTGAAGGATCAGCAGACTGATTAATTTCTGTTGATCAGAGCTGCACAGCTTTTATCCTAAGAAATGCTGCTCTCCTGTTACAGCCACTGCTCTACCAGCTGTAACAGGAACTACGTCATGAGTCATCACATGTCCATTGCTACTATGGCAACCATCGGCTCCACGCATCATTGGGCCTCCGATGGCGACGGGGAACGGCGATTTCCCCGCCATGGCCATTTAATTCACGCAATCTAAGGGGTTAACAGACGCAGGTGGATCGCGGGTCCAACTGCGCCTGATAGCCGCACATGTCTGCTGTTCAAATCAGCAGACATGTGCAGGGATCGCCGCCGACACACCGCAGCAGCCAGCGGTGATCACCCCTTCATGATTTAGGACGTACAGGTACGTTCGGTCAGGAAGTGGTTAAAGATACATTTATATAATAAATATGGACTTAAAGTTGAGGTCTTACACATCCTAACTGGTTTAGGAATTACAGGTCTTTAGTATTTAGCTGCCTCTTTTTCAAGGGACCAAAAGTAATTGGACAGTCCTCTCAAATGCTCAAAAGCTCTTTAATGGGCTGCATGGGCTATTCCCTCATTAATCAATAATAAATTAAGCAGGTAAAAGGTCTGGAGCTGAATCCAGGTTTGGCATTTTAATTTGGAAGCTGTTTCTGTGATCCCACAACGTACTATCAAGGAGTCCTCAATGGAAGAGAAAAAGACCATCAGTAGGCTAAAAAAAATTTAAGAAATTCATCAGAGACATAGGAGGAATGCTAGGGGTGGCCAAATCAATAACTTAGTAGATTCTGCAAAAATATAATGCACTGGTGAGCTTGGGAACGCAAAAAAGCCTGGATGTCCACAGAAGACAACTGTAATGGATTATCGCATAATTCTTTACATGGTGGTGAAAAACCCCCTTCAATATCCCCTCAAGTGAAGAACTCTCTCCAGGAAGTGGGTGTTTAACTATTTCAGTCTACCATAACGAGAAGACTTCAAAAGAATAAATACAGAGGGTTCACCACAAGGTGTACACCATTTATTAGCCTTAAAATTAGAAACACCAGATTAGACTTTGCAAAAAACATTTAAGGAAGCCAGTCCAGTTCTTGAAAAGCAGCAGATGATAGCTGAAACTAAGATCAACCTGTACGAGAGTGTTGTAAAGGAGAAAGTGTGGGGAAGGCTTGGAACGAGCTCATGATCCAAAGCAGACCACAGCCTCTGTAGAACATGGTGGAGGCAGTGTGATGGCCGGGCATGCATGGCTTATAATGGCTCTGTGTCAATAGTGTTTATTGATGATGTGACTGAAGACAGAAGCAACCAAATGAATTCTGAAGTGCACAGGGCGATAATTTCTGCTCAGATTCAACCAAATGCAGCAAGGTTGATTGGATTGTGCATCACAGTACGGATTGACAATGACCCAAACATACTGCGAAAGCAACCCAAGAGTTTTTTAATCAAATATGTGAAATATTCTGCAATGGCCAAGTCAATCACCAAATATCAACCCCATCGAGTAGCATTTCACATGCTTATGACAAAACTTAATGGAAAAAGACCCACAAACAAGCAACTACAGTAAAGGTCTTGGAATGCATCACAAAGGAGGAAACAAAGCGTTTGGTGACATCATTAGCTTCCAGACTTCAAGCAGTCATTGCCTGCAAAGGATTATCTACAATGTATTAAAAATTAATATTTTATTTATGGTAAAGTAAATTTGTCCAATTACTTCTGAGCCCTTAAAATGAGGGTCTTTGCAGAGAAGTGGTTGCAATTCCTAAATGTTTCACAGGATATCATTGTTCAACCCCTTTAATTAAACTTGAAAGTCTCCACTTCAATCGCATCTCAGATGTTTAATTTGAAATAAAAAATAGTAGCCAAATCACGAAGATTCGGTCTCTGTCCAAATATTTCTGGACCTAACTATTTCCAGGAGACATAGCAGAGGAATAGCAGTATAGAATATTAGCAAGAGATGTTCTAGAAATACTATTCTATGAAGAGTACAAGTATTTACATGAACATACAGTACATCTTATTAGAGCCAACAGCTCCTCTTTAATAGAGTTGTCTTGGGATTTTTTTTTATTAAATGCCACAGAACAGTATAAAATAATTCTAAAAATTATAATAATACTCTCCTCAATCATCTACAGGCTCTATTCTGGCACTGATCCATTTCTGGATGGTTTCTGCTTTGTGGTCCAGTCTTCGACATTCCAGAAAGGGATGGAAATACCCACTTGGCCAATCATGGACTGAGACAGATCACCTATGTAGAGCCTGAGTAAGTGCTGAAATGGCCTCAAAATAGATGGGGCAGAGCAGGATACAGACCTGACTGTGTAAATGTCTGTCCGTTGAAAGCTATTGTCAAGGTGTGATGGCTTTTACGCTTTTTTGAACAAAATAGTGTCAGCTAAGTACCCTATGATATTTACATGTACTAGGTACTTATTGACTTACTGCAGAGTATTTATTTGCTTTTTTGTTTTTATTTTAGGGTTGTGTCTATTATTGGCCACAGTGTGAATGTGTACCAACATTGCACTAATACCAAAGGGTGTCCCAGCCTATTTTTTGGGTTTGTCTTTATTTTTTTGTACATATAGGAACTTGGCCTTTACCTTTTAGGCTGTGTATTTTGTCTATATAGCTTTCCACGTGTAGATGTTTAAACAGTCAGGTCGGTGTACTGCTCTTCCCTTGTCTATTTTGATATGTAGCAAAGTGAACTACTAGACATAGGACCATCCTGATTGGGTACACCTTGTCTCGGGGGGATGGTTTTTCCACTTTTGTTTATCAAAATATTGTCAACTAAGTTCCCAATCCTATAAAAGAACAGAAAATGAGCTTAACCCAGGGCAGTACTGTACATTCTGCAATAAAAACATTTTTGGATCTTTTTGTCCCTCAACCCATAAACCTATGCTCTCTCTTCTTTCACCTCTAGCAATTTTCAAGATGTCATTAATTTATTGCACTGACAAAGCTGGTGTGCAAATTGAAATAATTATTAGTTAATAATTAGTTTCAATATATCTTCATGTTGTACATGCGCAAATTCCAGATAGCAAAGTTAATGATGACAATTAATAATGAATGCTATATTTTTACATCTTGCTCTCATACAGTCCTTTAATTTTGATCGATGTCAAGCCGTTGTTTCCTTGGGTCCCCTGATCCCCATTCTAGAGATTGGTGGAGAAGACAATAGTCATATCCTTACTGATTAGTAAGTTATTAGCAATCATATGAACAGGATATTATTTTTAATGATGAGAATAATCCTCTAATGCTCACACGCTATAGTGAATATGTGTACAACTGTGGCAAAACATTACAAAGGTCTCTTTATGTAATTTATAACAACTAGTTCATAGTGGTATCTTGCTCCAAAATGTGAACCTGCTGGACCTCTTTGGCGCATTTGTAATGCTAGTTACTACCTTAAGGGGTCGCTTGGACGGAAAGGTAGTCAGGAAAGCCAGAATCTGGTAACAGGAGATCACGTATAATTATAAGGGGAAACAGGGACGTAGTCAGGGCACAATCCGTGGGTTACAATAACAGAAGAGCACATCTAATATATAAAGCTGAATGTGTGTATGCATTTGTGTGTGTGCGTGTGTGTGTGTGTGTGTGTGTGTGTGTGTGCGTATGTCCGGGATTGGCAACTGCACCGCCGCAGCTACAGCCACAAAATTTTGCACACTCACACTTCTGGACTCCGAGAGCGTCATAGGCTATCTTTTGAGGGGAAATTTTAACCCCGCGCTTTACAGTTATTCACCAAAAAAACTGCCTCCATTAAAGCGAATGGAGTTGGGAGCCACAGTGCAGCCAGAACTTCAGAAGAATGCGCAGCCACGCCCTTAAATGGAATGTTGGCGTATCACAATGCAGACAGGGAAAGAGGCAGACACAGACAGGGAAAGAGGCAGACACAGACAGGGTAAGAAACAGACATAGACAGGGTAAGAGACAGACACAAAGAGACATACACAGACAAAGAAACAGACTGACAGGGAAAGAGAGGGAAAGAAAGAGACAGGTTAAGAGACAGACACAGACAGGTAAAGAGACAGACACAGACAAAGAGACAGAGACAGACACAGGGAAACAGACAGACAGGGAAAGAGAGGGAAAGAGACAGACAGGGTAAGAGACAGACAAAGACAGGTAAAGAGACAGACAAAGAGACAGACACAGGGAAAGAGACAGAGGGAAAGAGGGAAAGAGACAGACAGGGAAAGAGAGGGAAAGAGACAGACAAAGAGAGGGAAAGAGACATACAGGGAAAGAGACAGACAGGGAAAGTGACAGACATAGATAGACAGAAAGGGAAAGAGATAGACAGACAGGGAAAGAGATTGAGATTGAGACAGACAGGGAAAGAGACAGACAGACAAAGAGATAGAGAGAGAGACAGAAAGATATATACAGAGGGGGAGACAGACATTATAATTACATTTATATCTATTTGTTTTGTGTTTTTTGTGTGCAGAATACATTTGTGTTAATACATTCTATTTTGTTAACAGCAGTTATTAACCCGGGCGAAGCCGGGAAGTACAGCTAGTAGTAAATAAAGGGCGCAAGCAGAGATGTGGTCAAGTAATGTTCAGGGTCAAAGGCAGGAGAACACAACAGGAATAGGGAGCGGGCAGAGGGAAGTCCAATAACAGTCCGGGGTCAGAATGCCAAGATCAGAATACAAGCAGACACACAAACTATGGATACAGCAGAGCCAGAGAATACAACTGGTAGAGTTCTGGGAGAGCATGCTCAGTAAAGAAGCCTGAGCAATTACCCAGAAGATTGAACAGCTCAGTAACCAGTAGCCCCCAGAACCAACCTAGACTCCTGTGTAGTAACCAAGCTGCTAGTTCATTACCAAGGACGACGACGCAGAGCATCTCCAAAGGCAAGATGCTCTGCAAAAAGGAATATACACACTGTCAGATCTGTAAGTGCCGCAGAGCATCTCCAAAGGCAAGATGCTCTGCACAAAGGAATGGATATACTGCCAGATTTGTAAGCGCCGCAGAGCATCTCCAAAGGCAAGATGCTCTGTACATAAGAATGGAAACACTGCCAGATCTGTAAGAACCGCAGACCATCTCCAAAGGCAAGATGCAAGATGCTCTGTTCCGCCCCAGCAGCGGATCGAACCGTTCGGATCCGGGGGTAGTGATCGTTCGTGGCTCGAGGGTCTCTGGACCCGGGGGCTTAGGGGCCACACTCAAACGGAAAGGGAGTATTTACAGGGGATTTGGTATAGTTCATGACGTCACCCGTGGTGTATGGTAATTGGCAGTACCGCCGCTGCCGTTGGGAGTACCCGGGGTGATGGAGTGGGGCAGCCAGATGACATTGCCCTCCACGGGTAGGGGTAGGCCCTATGACTCTGGTTGGTGATGCGGGGGACGCAGTGCAGGGGTTAATTGGGTACTCACTCAGCAATGAAGCAGACGCTGACAACAGGGTAAACCAAGTCTCTGAGCGCCGTTGCCTCTCGAGGGGAGCTCGTCCGAGTCCCGTCCCCTACAATACTGCCGGTGGTCCGTAACCTGCCTCCTGGCACTAAGTTTTAGATTGTCCATTGTGGCCCGGTAGGGTAGAGCTATCTGGGCCCCACTCCCCACTGTGGCTAAGTGGAGGAGCCTGCTCTCAGGAGCTCACGCTTGGGATTTCAGTGGGCTGCTTTCTAGGAAAGCCCTATCCCCCTCGTTACGCTAGTGCCCCTGATCTCTGAGCTGATGGGAACAGTCCATAAAGGCCCTGTCCTCCGCAGGTTAATTGCCAGGTCGCCTGAAGCTTCTCCCCGACCTAGGGTCCATGTACCCCATCGTGCCTTCGGTCCAGGACCAGTGATAGGACCAGGCTGCTGACCATCCTCCTTGACAGGTGTCAGGCACCTAGCCGCAATCCCCTGTGACCAGGGGTCCGACTCCTCTAGGTCCAGACCACCATCTGCAACCTAGTTTACTTCTCCCCTGGGAGCTCCAACTCCCAGCTTCCTCAGAGCTCCTCACAGCTCAAGGGCTACCACTCAACTGACTTGACACCCCCCACCTCCCTGTCTGACCCCTAGGTGGGCGGCCCTATTCCTGCTTAAGCAGTCCACTGGTGGGCCTGACAGGTGTGGTGCAAGATGTATCTAGGATTTGTGAATGCTGATGGAGGCAGTACTGTAGGATAGAGGCTTAGAACCATGGGGGGTTGAATACTGCACGGGAAGGGCAGTTTGTGCAGTACCCTGTGACGACCTGAATAGTCCAGGGGCGTCACACTCTGCACAAAGGAATAGACACACTGCCAGATCTGTAAGTGCTGCAGAGCATCTCCAAAGGCAAGATGCTCTGCACAAAGGAATGAACACACTGGCAGATCTGTAAGCGCTGCAGATCATCTCCAAGTCTGTGAGATGCTCTGCACAGAGAATCGTGATAGCAATATTTTGTCAGACCTTGGGCCCACTAGAGGATCCTCTAGTCTTTGGTTGGGCAGCTCCAACCCTGCTCATGGCCCACAATTTTTTGGAAGCATTAGACATTTGCTATACATGAGGTTCATGTCAGTAGTATGTCATTTTAACCTGGTATGCAGGCAATAATTGAAATATGTCCCGTGGACTTTCAATGGAAATCCTGGAACACCGATATGTCTGCAGTAAATTGGAATATAATAACATACGGGGTGAACTTTATTGCACCAAGTTTTATATTCTCATCCCCTGATCCATTTAGTTATACAACTACTTCAAGTTCAGCTATTGTTATATTTTCTTAGTAAATGTGGCAGACATCTGAAATCTGGCTTCTCTTAGCCACCATGGACCAGACTACTGGAGAGACATATTGTTTGGAAACAAGTAATTCCAGACACGGTTGCATAACAGTCCAGCACACAGCACATCATCCCACCGAAGAGTCATCTCAGACCTCATTTTACATCACAAATTCTGTTTAAATTTCTATTCACCTTTTTCCTTCCATTTGGAAAATTCATATGCTCTGTGACCACAAACCTTCGAAAAAAGACGAACAAAATGCCTGCTGTAGAAGAGAAATTTGGAGGAACACACTGTGTGGTCCCCAAGCACTCCTGAAAATGACTCATCACACCTGTGCAGTTTATTCTAAGAGTGATGTCTGGAATATCCAACTCAATTCTCCTTTACCATTTTCCTCTCTTGGCTAACCCCCCTAAACCTTGGAAACTTCATCAGCGATATCTGGGAAGAGAGTGAGGAGCAGACAGAAAGCTCAATAGGATTTTTTTTAAAACTGTTACTTTGGTTGCCAGATCATTCGGGATATAATACAGGTGCAGCAATAAAGTAAAGCTCTGATTCTACTTTCTGAAATCCTGAGTTCTTGCCTTATATATGTTTTTAGAAAAAGTGAGAACCTCCTGGGATGTTCACCTTGAATGGACTTCATTACAATACAATCTATTCCAGCACCTGCAAAATAAACTTTATATTTTATCCTAAATAATGGCCGTATACTGCTCCAAGATAGTCCCTTGTCTCTGGCTATCCTTAGAGGGGTGTTCCAGTAAGGAAAGTTATCATCTCTGCATTGCAAATGATAACTGCTAGATGGATTGAGTCTGACTGCTGAAACCCCCACTGATCCCCAGAATGGGGGTGTGGCGCCCCTACGGCTTCAGGTGCCACAGGGATCTGCACCTCACTTAAGGTGCAGTATTCATCTTGGATGCGGAGGAGGTCATGTCCGGTAACAACCACAACCACAACCAACACATAACACGGGGGTTCTGTCACTGGGACTGGGCTAGGGTAGGTGTTGGGGTGGCCATCACGAGGTATGGGCAGGGCCGCCATCAGGGCACTACAACCGTGACTCCTGTAAGGTGCCCCGTGATCAGAAGCCAGGAGGGGGGACCGGCTGCTGACAGCCCACGCCCCTCCCCAATAATTCCTCAGCTCACCAGGCCCCAGGGGGTGGGACCGCCATCAAGGCAATGAGGGGGGCCCGAGTTGCTCATAGAGAGCTGCCCTCTCTCTTCCTGATCTGCACTGATCTATGGATCGGTGCAGGACAGGCAATGTACTGGACCAGAATGGAGGCTGAGGTGAAGGACCTGTCAGGTAATCTGACTAATCATGTGCCTGATCACATGACCGGTGAACTGGCAGGTCCTGTACAGCTGTAGCCTTCATGCAGGTTCCAGTGGCTCCTCTCCTGCTCAGCACCTATCAGGAACTGCAAGACGAGGTAATGTATAGTGTGTGTAACTGTTTATGTAGTCTGTCAGTCTGTCTCTCTCTGTCTGGATGTCTCTTTCTTTCTCATTCCCTGTTAGTCTGTCTCTCTCGTTCCCTGTCTGTCTCTCTCTTTCCCTGTCTGTCTCTTTCCTTGTCTATCTGTCTCTCCACAGAAATCATATTATCTCACACATAAGCTTCTTATACTAAGAATGTCCTTTGTTGCCTATAACAACCAATCAAAGATCCTATTAATGACCTGTAGTTCCCAGCTTCATTGACTTTAATGTAAGGAGGTTTTTTGGAGAGTAACTGTAAAGCGCGGGGTTAAAATTTCCTGTCAAAATATAGTCTACAACGTTCCCTGAGTCACATGAGGTGTGTTTGCAAAACATCGTGATTGTAAATGAGATGGTGCAGATTCCTTTAGTGGACATAAATACAGTATACACTGTGAGGTAGCAGCGTTGTTTGGGCAAAAACGTGAGGCAGTGAGGCAGCAGCGTGTTCACACCAACAGTCTATTTATTGTTGCAGCATAAATAGATCCAATTTCCCACAGTCAAAGTCTCTTCCGGATCACAGCCGGTGCATATAGACAAATTCTTTGCATCAAAAAGTCTTGTTACCTTAGGACCCCGATAACCGCAGGGATCTGTGTAAGGTTCTCCTAGGCTGACACTCTTGGCCTGTGTTCACTCCACACAGAGCCAGCCCAGCTCACACGGCATGTGTTAGCTTCACCAAGCCTGGCTCTCAACTGAGACACACCCTGCTGAGCTCTGCATGATTTAAACGAAAATGCCGGACATGAGGATTGCTACAAAACCTGGACTGGGAGGAGGGATCTGTCTCCCTGTTACCCTTTGTGCTATACTCCCAGTAATAGCTATAGCAAACTCAGAGGGTTTCCAGACACATTCTGGGGGACACATAGCGGTATTCAAATATTACCCCTGTCACTGCCTCACATATCCCCCCCCTCAGTTCAAACGGGCGGGGTTGAACTTTTGCCAACATACAGGGACCTCTGGACAGGGCATCTGCATTGCCCTGCAACCTACCAGCCCAGTGTTCCACAGAAAAGTGAAAGTTCTGCAAGGAGAGAAACCACCTGGTGACTCTAGCATTTCTCTCCTTAGCATTCCTCATCCAGACCAAAGGGGAGTGGTCTGTCACCAGGCAAAAGTGTCGCCCCAGCAGGTAGTAGCGTAGGGATTCCAGAGCCCATTTTATGGCCAGGCACTCCTTCTCCACTATGCTATAGTTCTTCTCTGCCGGGGTGAGTTTTCTACTCAAATAGGTGACCGGGTGCTCTTCTCCATCTACCTCCTGGGACAGAACTGCACCCAGACCCACCTCAGAGGCATCTGCCTGTACTATAAACTCCTTTTGAAAGTCAGGGTTGACAAGGACAGGCTGACAACATAGGACTACCTTTAGCGCCTGAAAGGCTTCCTCTGCTTGTGTAGTCCAGTGGACCATGACCGACTTCTTCCCTTTTAAGAGATCGGTCAAAGGCGCCGACCTTCCAGCAAAATTGGGTATGAATCGTCGGTAATACCCCATTATACCCAGAAAGGCTCTTACCTGTTTTGTGGTAAGGGGACGAGGCCAGTTTTGAATGGCTTCGATTTTGTTTATTTGTGGCTAGATAACCCCTTGGCCTATCACATACCCCAAGTAACGGGCTTCTTTGAGACCCATAGCACATTTGCTTGGATTCGCCGTCAGACCAGCAGCTCTGAGCGAATCCACTACCGCTTGTACCTGAGATAAGTGAGTGCTCCAGTCACTGCTATAGATGATGATGTCATCCAAATATGCGGAGGCATATGGTTGATGGGGTTCTAACACTATGTCCATTAATCTCTGAAACGTGGCCGGAGCCCCATGTAAACCAAATGGCAAGACGACATAGTGATAGAGCCCCCCTGGCGTGACAAAAGCGGTCTTTTCTTTTGCCGCCTCTGTCAGCGGCACCTGCCAGTAACCTTTAGTGAGATCGAGAGTCGTGAAGTACTGCGCCCGTCCCAGTCTCTCTATCAGCTCGTCGACCCTGGGCATGGGATACATATCAAATTTCGAAACCTCATTTAACTTTCGGAAGTCATTACAGAATCTTAAAGAACCGTCTGGTTTCGGGATCAGCACAATGGGACTGGCCCATTCGCTCGTGGATTTTTCAATAACCCCTAGTTGGAGCATCTTTTTTACCTCCTCCGCAATGGCTTGCCTACGAGCCTCTGGTACCCGGTATGGCCTCAGGCGTACCCTTACTTGAGGCTCGGTGACAATATCATGGTGGATTACGGTTGTTCGGCCTGGTAGGCTTGAGAACACATCCGTATTCCGCTGCACTAACCTCCGAGACTCCCGTCTCTGCTGTTTTGAGAGAGAATCCCCTATCCTCACTCCTAATTCATCATCAGTGGACTCCTCCTTTGTTGTTGTCAAAGCACCTGAAAAGGTTAGGTCCAACGTTGCGTCAGCCAGCATACATTCCCTGTCTTTCCACGCCTTCAGCAGGTTTACATGGTAGATTTGCTCTGGTTTTCTTCTACCTGGCTGATACACCTTATAGTTTACTTCCCCCACTTTCTCCCGGATCTCATAGGGACCTTGCCATTTGGCTAAGAACTTACTTTCTGCAGTAGGTATTAGGACTAAGACACAATCTCCCGGTTTAAAAGACCTGATGGAGGCCTTTCTATTATATTGAGTACTTTGGGCTGCCTGAGCATCCAGCAAATGCTCTTTAACAATGGGCATTATTGCCGTGATACGATCCTGCATACCCATAACGTATTCCACTGTGCTTTTGTGAGGGGTGGGCTCCTGTTCCCAAGTTTCCTTAACTATATCCAGCAGTCCCCGCGGATGTCTGCCATACAGTAACTCAAATGGCGAGAACCCGGTGGAAGATTGTGGGACCTCGCGGATAGCGAACATTAAATAGGGCAATAACATGTCCCAATCTTTCCCCTCTTTGGAGACCACCTTTTTCAACATAGCCTTCAGGGTTTTATTAAAACGTTCCACTAGACCATCAGTCTGGGGATGGTACACTGACGTGCGTAGCTGCTTGATCTGGAGGAGTTTGCACAGTTCCTTTGTAATTTTAGACATAAAGGGAGTGCCCTGATCAGTCAGGATTTCTTTGGGTAACCCCACGCGACAGAACATAGCAAACAACTCCCGAGCAATAAGCCTCGCCGAGGTGTGACGTAGTGGAATGGCCTCCGGATAACGTGTCGCGTAATCCATCACTACCAGGATGTGCTGGTGACCACGGGCTGATTTTACAATGGGTCCGATCAGATCCATAGCAATCCGCTCAAAAGGCACCTCTATAATGGGTAAAGGTATCAGAGGACTACGGAAACGGTGCGTTGGTGCGGTCAACTGACAAACTGGGCAGGACTCACAGAACCTCTTGATTTCTGCGCCGACCCCTGGCCAGTAAAACCGCTGAAACATGCGTTCCCGCGTTTTCTCTTCACCTAGGTGCCCACTCATTAGGTGGTTATGAGCCAATTCCAAGGTCTGACGGCGGTACGGCTGAGGGACCACCAACTGTTCCACTATTTCCCCCCGGATTGTATCAACCCGATAGAGCAACTCTCGCTTTAGAGCCATGTAGGGAGTTTCCAGCCTGGCACCAGGCCGCTGGGGTACCCCATCAATTACCTGTACATTTCCACGTCCAGGAGCCAATGTGGGGTCCCGGAGCTGTGCGGTTCCGAAATTATCTGGAGACACGTTCAACTCCGGGATTGCCTCGGGTGGCTCAACCTCTCCTGCCATTACCTCTAGGGGGAACCTGGCAGGGTTACACTCTGTCCCTATACTGGTGACCCCTACGGCAGGTATCCCTGAGTCGGGATCGTCCGGCTCAGGGCCTGGTTCAATCATACACCTCGGTGGGCTAGGTCGCCTCCCACATAATGTCCAGAACAGGGGCAAGTCTCTTCCCAAAATAACAGCATATGGAAGTCTTTTCATCACCCCCACTTCATGTTGAACCTCTCCACACGAGGTAGCAATGGTGACCCTTTCCATAGGGTATTCCCGTAGGTCTCCATGAATACAAAGTACCCCTACTTTATGTCCCGTAGGGTTTTCCCCGGAGACCAAGGAGGCATGTACAAGAGTCACTACACTTCCTGAGTCCAACAAAACCTCTGCTGTATAGCCATTAACACGTACTTTGCAGAGATGGGGCTCCTCCCCCATAGTAACAGTGCTTGCGGTACAAACAGTATGGGCATACATTGATACCCGGCGAGCGTACCGGCAGTCCATGGGTTCTGATGTGAGTGGGCACTGTGCCATCACATGCCCGAGCTGATGGCACCGCCAGCACATAACAGCAGAGGTGTCCCTGTTTTGGGTGTCTGACTTTGGGGAACCGGGACTCCGGCTAACCTTAGTCTGGGGTTTACTCTCTGCCAGGGCTGAAGACGGGACAGCACACGAGGGGGGACGGGAGTCTTTTACCAACTGTGAAGGGGGCGTATCCCTACGGAGTGCCCGCCGTGAAGCAGAGTCCCGGACCAACTCCTGGGTAGCTGTGTAGCGTTCCACCAAATTCACTAGCTGGTCTAGGGTACCGGGGTCCCCCTGTCCCACCCACCGTTGAATGGGGGCTGGCAAAGTCCGCACAAACCGTTCAATCACCACCCGCTTAATCATCTGTCCGGGGTTCAAGGTCTCCGGCTGCAGCCATTTTTTTACAAGGTCCAGTAAGACATGGGCCTGTGAGCGTGCAGGTTTTCCCTCCTCAAAGGACCACTGGTTCACTCGTTGGGCCCGGAGATAAGTGTTAACCCCCATTCGTGCAAGGATCTCACCTTTCAGTATGCCATAGTCCTTGGCATCCTCCGTGCTGAGATCCAGGTAGGCTTTTTGGGGTTCACCTACCAAGAACGGGGCCACAACATCAGTTCAACGGTCGGTAGACAATTTCTCTCGCTCAGCGGTCCTCTCAAACACGGAGAGAAAGGCTTCTAGGTCGTCCTCTGCACTCATCTTCGTAAGTGCCGCCCTTACTCTGTCCTGGGCCGCAGGAAGGACTGGATGACCTGGAGTTACCGCTGGGAGCGCTTCTCGCAGAGCAGAAAGCTGTTTAATCAACAAGCTGTTTGTCTCCT